>NC_089222.1:55173734-55478757 GCF_963924675.1 Phocoena phocoena
AGACTCTGGGAGGGCTCATGCCAAGGAGTACTTCCCAGAACTTCTACTGCCAGTGTCCTTGTCCCTATGGCGAGCCACAGCTCCCCCCTGCCCACCGGCCTCTTCAGTAGACCCTCCCACACTAGCAGGTAGGTGTGGTTCCGTCTCCCCTGGGATCACTGCTCCTTCCCCTTGGTCCTGATGTGCACACTACTTTGTGTGTGCCCTCCAAGAGTGGAGTCTCTGTTTTCCCCAGTCCTGTCGATATCCTGCAATCAATTCCCACTAGGCTTCAAAGTCTGATTCTCTAGGAATTCCTCCTTCCATTGCCATACCCCCAGGTTGGGAAGCCTGATGTGGGGCTCAGAACCTTCACTCCAGTGCGTGGACTTCTGTGGTATAAGTGTTCTCCAGTCTGTGAGTCACCCACCCAGTAATTATGGGATTTGATTTTACTATGATTGCACCCCTCCTACCTTCTAATTGTGGCTTCTCCTTTGTCTTTGGATGTGGGGCATCTTTTTTGGTGAGTTCCAGTGTCTTCCTGTTGATGATTGTCCAGCAGCTAGTTATGATTCTGGTGTTCTCGCAAGAGGGAGTGGGAGCACATCCTTCTACTCCGCCATCTTGGTTTAAGAGCATGTTCCTCCACTTTTTGTTTTTGATGTCAAGTTTATCTTTTATCTTGTAAATCTGTGAAAATTATTATCATTATAGTCATTTTTAATACTCTTGTCTTTTACCCTTCATTTATAAGTGAGTTGACAACCACCATGAAAGAGTATTCTAAATTTAACTGTATATTTACCTTTACTAATGAAATGTATATTTCTATATGTTTTCCTATTCCTAATTAGTATCCTTTCATTTCAGCTTGAAGAATTTCCTTTAACTTATCTTCTAAGACATCTCCTGGTGATGAACTTCTTTATGTTTTGCTTGTCTGGAAAACTCTTAACTCCCTTTCAATTTTGAAGGACAACTTTGCTGGGTAGACTATTTTTAGTTAGCTTACGAGCTTTTTTCTTTCAGCTCTTTGAATATATCATCCCAGTCTCTCCCAGCCTACAAAGTTTCTCCTGAAAAATCTGCTGAAATTCTTATGGAGCTTCCTTGTATGTAACAGTTTGTTTTTTCTCTTGCTGATTTTAAGATTTTCTCCTTGTCTTTAACTTTGACAGTTTAATTTTAATGTGTCTCTATGTGGGTCTGTTTCGATTCATCTCATCTGGAACCATCCAAGATTCATAGATCTGGATGTCTGTTTCTTTCCCTAGGAGAGGGAATTTTTTAGCCATTATTTCTTTTCTTTTTCTTCTTTTTTTTAAAGTGATCTAGTCCTACTGTTTTCCTTTTTCTTTCTTTCTTTTTTTTTAATTGAAGTATAGAGATTTACAATATTTTGTTAGTTTCAGGTGTAGTCATTATTTCTTTGAATAAGCTTTTTGCCCCTTTCTTCTCTCTCTCTTCTTCTTCAGGACCCATATAATGCAAATATTGATGTGTTTGATGGTGTCCCATATGTACCTTACACCATTTTAACTCTTTTTCACTTTTTTCCTTTTTGCTCCTCTGATTCAATGAATTCCACTGCCCTGTCTCCAAGTCCATTGATCCTTTCTTCCACTTGATCTAGTCTTCTGCTGAACCTTCTATTGAATTTTTCAGTTTGGTTATTGTATTCTTCAGCTCTGTGATTTCTGTTTGGTATTCCTTATATTTTCTCTGTCTTTATTGAAATTCTCACTTTGTTAATGTGTTGTTCTCCTGACTTTGGTGAGCAAATTTATGATGGTACTTTGAACTGTTTATCAGGTAAATCAGTTATCTTCATTTCATTAAAGTATGTTTCTGAAGTTTTATCTTGTTCTTTTGTTTGGAACTTATTTCTTTGTTTCTTCATTTTCTCGGATTCTCTGTGTTGGTTTCTGTGAATTAGATGAAACAGCCACTTCTTCCATTCTTGAAGAATGGTCTCATGTGGGATATGAAGCTTATCATTCAGCCCAGCCCTAGCTCTTAGTTGTATCTCAAACCTTTGTGATTGTCCAAGCCTCCTCCTTTCTTTTAGTGGCTCCCAGTAGTCGATGGTATGCTAATATCTGTTAGTGTCCCAAAGGGGAAGATCTCAGTCAACACCTAGATGTAGGCTAATTAGAAGCCAAACTCTCAGGGAGCAGCTTTTGAAATATGCAAATAAACAGGGAGAATGCTGAGATGGAATCTATTGGCTTCCCTGATCTCCAGGGAGGATTGCATTCTGTCCCTAGAGCTAAATTAGAGGTATGACCCTCAGGCAGCAACTTTTAAAGTATTCAAATAGGCCTCTTTCAGGGAAAGGCTGGGAGATGGGCATTTTCCTCTATACTAAGCTATAGGTAGAGAACCAAAGTGAGTCCTCTTGAGTCCATTAGGAACTGTTTCTTTGTTGGCTGTAGTGTTGTATATCTTGTGGACACAACCCTGTTGGCTTTCAGGGCTAGATGTTTTGGGGGTTTGAGCCTTGGATGGAAGTCTTAAAAGTTGGGGTACTAGATGTTGGGTCAAAACCCTTTTCTCCTAAAGGAGAAATTGGGAGTTGGGAGTTCCTTCCCTATTGTATGTCACTGTGATGGGGTGGGTTTTATGGCAGGAGTGTGTCTCAGCCTCTCTTATTCATTTCAATGTGGATTTTTTTGTTGTTCCTCCAACGTGTAGGAGTCACTCAGCTGGATTTTTCATAGGGAATTGTTTCATGTACAGCTGTAGATTCGATGTATCTATGGGAGGAGGTTAATTTAGGGACTTCCTATGTTACCATCTTGGACCACAACCCAGTAAGGTTTATACTCAGTGGTTTCAATGCAGGAGTAATTCTATCACTATCTGCCTCTAGGCTTGGCAGGATAATTAAATGAGGTAATGAAATGAGTATAAAGCATTTTGAAAAGAATGGGGCCTTATATAAATATAAGGAAAAGTTACTTTGGCATGCCTGAATAAGAGTGAATTCCAGAATGGGCAAGAAGAGTATGCAGTATGGCTCATCTCTTCTCACTGCATGGCAAAGCATATACAAATCTCCCCCTTGCTTATGAAGCTGCAAATAAAGCTGATTTACTTGAAACATTCTATTGTAGGCCAGGTGCCTTGGAAGTCCCAGTATTTGTTGCCAGCTTCTTTTTGAGACATAGCAAGGTGGCTGGTTTATATTCCAGTTGTTCTAGCTGCCAAATGACTCAGAAAGCCAAAACAAAACAACTTTCTTCAGCAACACACAGAGAAGTTGCCTTTCTCCTCCCTCCCCGTTCTTTCATTTTAATCTTTTGTAATGTGTGGTTTCCAGATTCCAAAAGTGTAAATGAAACATGTCTGTTTTATGGTTTTTATTCTCCAGGGCAAATTGGAAAAAGAAACCATAATGCCTCTTAATCTTCTTTAAACCTTCCTTTTACAAATAATTTATTTCCAAATATCGGTGTTCTTTGCATGATTTGCTTGGGGTGGAGTGGGATAGAAACAGGATTCATATCAACATATTGCATACAATGCTTTTTTCCTAAAGTACAGCGTAATCAAAGTAGATAGTTTCGCAGGATTTTTGTGATCATATGATGGGGATAAAACGCTGCAAAAGTACCTTAGACATTTGGGGAGAAGTGGTTGTTGCATTTGGGAGAAAAATACCTCAAAGAAATAAAAGGATCTCAGAGGTGTTTCATTTTCCTACTCCTAAGAAATACATTTCTACTCCTTCTTAGAAGAAGAACCAAATTGAATTGTACTTTCATCATGATATAAATTGTTCAAACAACTGGGAAATATAACTTTTAAATACTAAATGGAATTTGACCCTTGTTAAATATGTAGATTTGAATATTTAACATCACATTTTCCTTGTAAGTTATTTCTTTTATGTATTCTTTGCCATCTCAAGTTAGTGTGCTGATTTCCCCTGTGTAGTTTCATGAGACAATGTTTTCATTCACTAACAATATTTCATAATGCATTAATAACATCAACACAGCCAGATTTCCCTGCGTGCCAGCTTCAGTGTTATAAAAGATGTAGGGACATTTGTTAAACCCAGGTAAATATTAAATACCATTTGGGGATGGGGGAGTAACAATGTCATTTGCCACCAGCCCTTAGTTCCTTTGAGATGTATAAAAATGCATATGAGTCGTTCAGTCTATTAAGCAGATGCTAGTTCAGCTGTAGTGCATATGCTGGTTTTCAGTTGGAGTGCAGTGGTGGAGACATATGCATGTGTGAAAATTCCAGGTATGAGTTTGGGGGATGCCATTTAAATTTTTTTGAATTTAATTTAAACATTGATCTCCAAGATGTATAAATGGTATTAAATTTTGGAAAGCTGATTACAAATATAGCAAAGCATGAAGGAAGATAGTATGTGGAGTATAAAGGATTTTTAAAATTAAATTATATCTTACATGAAATAAATTGATCATTAATTTTGTCTGGAATTTTACTTGGTCCAATAATCAGCTATTGATTTGCAGTTGTTCTTGATTGTTTTATCATGTGACATTCTGAACTGTTTTATAAAGAATTGTTTTAAAGTTTACATATTACAACTCCTTCAACTAGGGAAGCTAGCCCAAAAGGAAGAAAATATTATATTTCCTTATACTATTCTGAAACATGAAAAATATACTGAAGATTTTTTTTTCTTTACAGGAAAACAAAGTTTTAAAAAGTTATAAAAGAAAAAGATTTTATAAAAATAAATTTACCCTCTGTGTTTTCTTACTCTAGATAAGTGTATAAAAGTGTATGAAATCATGGGGAAAAAAAACCCTTAATATTAATTGCTAGTGTTTTTTTCTTTTTCTTTCAGCTCTCAGGAGAAGTGATTTTACAAATTGCCAACGAACCAGTTCTGCCCTTTAATGCTCTCGATATAGCTTTAGAAGTTCAAAACAGCCTTAAAGGTAATTTTTCTTTGAATTATAGTAATTTTAGCAAATGAATAATTGTTCAACTAATTGTGAACAAGGAATAGATAAAATTATCCACTATCTTACTAGCTATGGCAATGTAGCATTTCCCTTCCTATAGAGGACAATCATGAGAAGGGCTTAGAAGAATGTGGGCTACCATGTCAACAAGAATGAGGTATACCTAATATTCAGTTATTTGAAACAAGACTGGCCCAGAAGTTTGTCCTTTGGGATTGGTTTCCATGAAGTATAGGCTGGGTCCATTTGACTGAAGTGTTGGCTCATCCTAGATTAAGGATGACAAAGAGGAAACCAGGAAATTATTTCCACAGTCTCTATTTAAGTTCCTTCCTGTTTAAATCTCTCTCTCTCTCTCTACAGAATTATAACACCACCTAATAATTATCTTTATTTTCCCTTTATCTATATACAAATCTTTCACCTAAACTTCTAGTTTGTCACCATTCACCAAACACAAAGGGCAGTATTGTAATTAAATAAATGCACCCTCCTTCTCTTCTTTGAGCCACACATCTTACTATCAGATCATTTGTAGACATGTATTTCTCAATATAAAAGCCAATATTTTCACTATAGAACTTAAGCAGTAATTCTTGGAAAATGGATCACTCTAAAGAGCCAAATATTTCTAGTATCTGAAACTTTATTACTTTTATTTTTAAATTTTGACTACCTGGGTTGATTCTTAATCCAGAGGCTACTACAAAACAATATTTTTCTCCCTCAGTGATTCTTATTACTTTTATTATAGTGACTGTGTAAAACCATGACCTTGGGCGCAGTTGAGCTGTTTAGGGCTATTTTGTGCCCATACTAAATGGCCTCATATTGCTCTGCTTTTGGTATATTTAAGCTAGTCTATTTTTTCTACTTTTGTCAAGCTTCTTCTTTTTATTGTCATGAGTGTCACTATCTGTAGCAGTTACTCTGTTCTCCACTTATAATTTTCTATTCCTAGAATATTTCTTAGAAACTGAGTAATCAAGTATATGGTATTTTACAAACTAAGAACAATACGGGCATAAATAAAGGGTTAAAGACTTCTGTGAATAATATATTTTTTGCAAGGATTTCTTTTAAGCAACTGTTTTATTTTTTCTGTAGACTGTTTTGCTTTTCTTTAGTTCTCATTTTTTCACTTTAAAAATTCAGTTGCTACTACATATTATACATAAAACTTTCAAAGAACAAAAAGAGGAGACTATTATTTGTATTACATAAAGATTTGTTCATCTATAAAGAATAATTCTCATGCATAGAAAGGAGCCTCAAGGAGTATACTGTGAAATAGAAACATTATACAATAGAATTATGAATGATTTACAAGTTGCTTTTCTGAGTTCAAATCTACATAAATGTTTAATACCATTGTAATAAAGATATGAAGAGATATTTTAAAAATTAAACAAAGCCAGCAATAACAATACTGTCATTTTAAATTCCAAATTCTATTTTCTTTTTAAATAATTGGGTTTATTTTTTGAATCCATAAGTAATATTATAGCATTATCATTCCTATATGAGCATTTTAAGTAATGTAGGCTACTTCTGAAGGTCAGAAAAAAGTCCTAAAGGGTCATTGTTAGAATTATACTATTACTCGGTTTCTTTGTGGGTAGTTAGGAATCCCTTTGAAAATCCAAAGAAAAGTATGGTCTCTCTCCTCAGAAAATTACACTTGTACAAAAAGCTTTGCATATAACCCCCACAGACTTTATAGGATCTCTTGAACCCATTTACTCATTCATTTAACAAATATTGAGCACCTACTGTATGCCTGGTACACTTATATGACCAAAAAAACAAAAACATAAAACCCAGCCACTAAATAAACAAATAAAACAAAATTAAAATCTCTTCTCCTGAGAAACATACATGCATGGTAGAACAAAATTTGCATAAGTCAAAGCAATTTTTAAGTTAGCTTTATGCTCAAACTGTTCCCTAATATCAATCACTTTGGAGTAAATTTGCATTTTCAAAATAAGTGTTAAAGAGCAGAACTGACTGTGGTTGTATCCAGAGGAGAAATTTCGTGTGGGAATATAAATTTGAGAGCTGTCCCAAATGAGATTTCTGAGGGGTTGAGTGCGGATAGAGGACAGAAAAGGTTTAAGATTTCTGGGCACTCCTGAATTTAGAAATTGGGAAAAGCGGAATCAGAGGAGGAGACTAAGAAGGAGCAGACAAAGAGTAAGAGACAAACTCGGTGAATGTGATAACCCGAAGCCAAATGAATAAACGCTTTCAAAGAGGAAGGAGTGATTCACTCCATCAAGTACCGCCACAGGTTAAGAAAAATTAGGACTGAGAATTGACTGCTGGATTTAGCAATTTGGAGGTCATTGGTGAGCTCAACAAAAACAATTTTAGTTGAATGGTATATGAAACAGTCTGATTAGAGGGGTTCAAAAGAGAATAGGAGGTGATAAATTGGGGACAGGTGATGGTAGATGGAAAGCATGGAGTTGAGAATGGTTAGCATGTTTTTATTTTGATGAAAATGATCGGATGGAGAGTGAAGATTTGATTTAGAAGAGTGAAAGGAGAATTGCTGGAATTATTTCTTTGACTAGAAGCTGCATAAGGTGGAGGACATTGCCTTAGTTATGAATGCGGTTGTCCACCCATAAAAATGTGAAGGAAGGCAGAGCATATGGCACATGGGTAGATGTGGTGCTGGGAGCTCTTCGCAAGTCTCCTTAGATTGTAAAACACAATAAAATAGTTGTTTGAGAAGGTGGTAGAGTGAATGAACTATAAAAATGGGATTAGTCTTTTGGACAACGTTAAGCACTCAAAAGAAATATATTTTACATGAGATAATTCAACATAATTGTGTATCTTTTTCCAGCTTTCAGCTCGGGATTCAGGCATAAAGCAGGCAGAGTTGGATTTAATCAGAGCTTGGGTTTTGCTGGGAGAGGGTAATGAACTAGATAAGGTAAGGAAAAATGAGAGTGTCTGCAAAGGAGCATTCATAGCGATGGACTGATGTATCTAAACGGGGTATAGAATAACACGAGGATGCAAAGGGAAAGAGGGTGAACATGAATAAAGGAGGATGGATAGACTTTATTTATTGGCAAAATCAAGAATTAAGAAAAAATAAGCTGAAAAGACCAGCAAATGGGATTATTGAAAATTTGACCATATAAAGAGTGCAGATATTGGTAATGACAGTGTACGGGCTGAGGTATGACCATGGAAGTATGGTAGCTGATCAATACAGGAAAAGAGGTTATGGAGAAGAGAGGCCAGACTATGTCTATTGATATTGTCAAGAACTAAGATAGGAGTAATTTTTTTAAGAGAGAGTGACTGAGCCAGGAGCTAAAATCTTCAGAGAATGAGCAGCAACTTAGATACACCTCATATTGTTCTTCTATGGCTAGTGGTACAAAGGGTGTGGGAGAAAAAAGAGCTACAGCCTGAGAGGGCTGCAGTGGGAGAAATGTCAACAGGGAGAGCCAGGTTTCAGTTAAGGCAAAAAGGTAAAGAAAACGGTCTGAAAATAGATGAGATTAATAATCCTTTCTTTAACAGTTATATCTCAAAGCATGTAATTACAGGGGGAAAAAAAACAAACCTCAGTCGTTCTACAATGATTTCCACTGCAGGCCAGACATGGCAAAGTCTAGATGAACCTCTCCCCCAAATCCCAGGTTCTCAGTTGGATGAGCCAGGAGCATTTTGGCTTCTTGCTGTTATATTGGACCATTTCTTCTTTAGTTGTTAGTTATTTTTGAGTTTTGTTTCTTTTGATGTGAAACTACTTGGGTCTCCCTGTCACTTTCACTCTGAAAGATGTGGCCAGACTTGAGATGTACCCATACTAAAAAGACAAAGCAAAACAACAAAAAAAGTAACCCCCAAAATGGGCAAAAATTATTCTTTTACCATGACCTACATATAAGTATTTGATCAAGGGGATATGAGTTGTCACCTTTAAGTTATACATTTTTGTATTTTAGTTATCATGATTCAAAATTATTTGAATTATCTGTACTATAGTAAAAGGTTATTCAAATATTTGCTAAATTGTAGGCGATTTGTTTTACCTGTTCTATTTTGACTACTTTGGTTTTAACCTTATTTTTAAAATAGAATACTTTAATGTACTAATGTGTAAATAATGGACACCACTTATCAACAACTAAATAAATATTTCAGTTTCAGTTTTAACTACAATGCTAGACGACTTCATTAGCTAAATAGTGTTCCTGCAGCATGTTAAATGAAACGTATAATTTTACTGCTTAATACAAGCTTTAATTGTTGATATATTTTCTTATTTTGCTATGACAGTTAATGGTGATTAGTCTTAAATTCTCAATTACAGTTTAAAAAGAAAGACCTTCAAGGCTGAACTATAAAATACTGTTTCTCCTTACTGCAGAGAGTATAAGTATGAAGGTCTCTGAAACCCAATTGCATTTTCAACAGTGTACTTTTTGCCCCTTGACAACCAGCCATCTTGTTTATTTATTACACAGTTTATGGTAGCAGCAGACCATTCTCTATCATTCTCACAACCACCAGAAAAAAGAATAATTTACCAGTGAATAATTTGTTTGAGTTGATTTATTGGTTGGTTCCTGAAAGCTCATTTTGACTGAGTGACCTTGGCTCTTAATATTTGGTCAATGCCAAGCGCATAATAGTTAGAGAATGAATATTTATACATGGTGCACGGGGATATAGTGTAAATAGTGACTGATAAGATAACTGACATGCTTCAGATGTATTTGTGACAAATAAAAGTATGTCCAAAAAACGCACATACAAGGCAATGGTACGAGTTTATGGGGGCAAGGGAAGGTGTCAAGAATAAGTATCACCACACCCTTGAACCTGGAAGCTGACTAAGGAGTGAGAACTAATGACCTTACTAAGTTTACTGTTTCTCACTTTATCCACTTTTTAATGCAAAAATAGCATTTCAAAATAATTAACAACTATATAATTCTGATGCTTTTAATTTAATATCTACTATTTTTCTTTGCCAGAATTTTAGATGTAATTATTTAGCATGATCGTAAAAACGACAAGTGACCAAATAAAGTAAAAGTCATGTTCATTTGATCTGGCTACGTACACATTTATTTAGTGCAACCAGACCCAGCAGGAAACGTAATTTCGAACTCTGTGGCTTGTTGCCACCTCCTGATTGTCTCACTAAATGTCAAATGGTTGTTGACAGCATTTCCCACTGTTCTTTAAAAAACAGACAATGCTGATTTGATCTTTTTTTTTTTATTAGCTTTGATAATTCATTAGTGTCAATCACTTCATTTTAGGAGGAGGGATAGTATTTCAAGGTGATGATGCCACTGAGGCAAGCACTATGATTTCTGTTAGATTTGTAGTGTCATATTTTCAAGTGTCACTTTGGTTCTTTTCTACAATCACAAGTGATGGGGGCCCATCTAATGTCTTTTTTTCGTTTTTTTTTTTTTTTTTTTTGCGGTACGCGGGCCTCTCACTGTTGTGGCGCACAGGCTCTGGACGTACAGGCTCATCGGCCATGGCTCACGGGCCTAGCCGCTCCACAGCATGTGGGATCTTCCCGGACCGGGGCACGAACCCGCATCCCCTGCATCGGCAGGCGGACTCTCAACCACTGCGCCACCAGGGAAGCCCTAATGTCTTTTTTTCTTCTTCTTTCTGAGTAATGTAAGATGAATTTTGAAGTTTGCAAAATTACGAGTGCACTTTATAAATTGCATGAGTCTAGTCCTCAGCCCATCTGTCTCCAGTCTTGGTTTTAATGACCGCTAATTCAAACTCTGGACTGGCCTATAGAGAGTAAAGGATGGGTGCCCTGGGTACCTGGTCTGTGCTCTCCCTGAGAAATCTAAAGCAGACCATCTAAAATCCAAACAGTCCTAGGGAAAGATCTTGTTTCCATGGGAACTCTGAACCATGCTAGATTTTTCGTGGTCTGAACTGGCATTTCTGGAACTGACTTTTTTGTGTGACAAGGACTTAACTCAAAAGCATTCTCTGAGAAGTGTCTTACACTGCTTGCCCAAAATGATGGAGAAATTTGATAAGAGATTAGCCATTTATTGGGTACAAATTCCTGAAAATATGCTCAGTTTTAATCCCCATTGTATTTTTGTATGGATTCTGACTACATAACTATATTAAAGATTGTATTTCACTTACTGATATTCCACATCTCATCCAAGAAAGATTTGAGACAGCTGGGTCTGCAACAAACCTGGTTGTCTCTATGTCAGTGTTTGTCTCCTGAAACTAGTTTTTCTTTCTCCCCATTTCTCTTTGAACTCATATTTTCATTGCATAATGTTCCTTAATTCTTACCCTAAGCATTTTGTCCCTTTTGTTTTCCTCAGGGTTATACTTTCTTTGCTTTTGTTTACTCCTATCTCACAATTTGTTGCTATTCATACAGCTTTCCTTTGTGATCATTGTTTTCTTCCCTGCTCTGAGTACTTCATCCAAATCTGTTTAAAGTTTTCTTTCACTGTCTACATGTCACATTTCACTACATTGATTGAAATACGTTAATGACATCATTTTTACTAGTCTCCCATCATAATAATGCTCTATTGCATTATGATTTTTTCTTTTGAATTTTTATATGCACATTTCTTCCACCACCCATCTTCCAGACTCACAGATGTAGAGAACAAACTAGTGGTTACCAGTGGGGAGAGGGGAGGGGGGATGGGAGTAAGAGGTACAACCTAGTATGTAACAAATAAGCTACAAGGATATATTGTACAACACAGGGAACATAGTCAATATTTTATAATAACTATAAATGGAGTATAGCTTTAAAAAATTGTGAATCTCTATATTGTACACCTGTAACTTATATAATATTGAATAGCAATTGTACTTCAATAAAAAAAATGAGGCAGAAGGCTAGTAAGAATTTTTATATGCACATTTCTTCATCTGTCTTCCAGTTGTCTCTCTGCTTGTCCTTCTCTGTTTATCCTTTCTCCCTAGAAGTACGGTCCTCCTGAGATGTGGGATTGCCTTCTACCAGGGCTGGGACACCAGAGGCCCCACAGCATTCAGGATATGGTCCTCTTCCTTGAGGCGTCTTAATGGTTCAGATAACCAGTGCAGCCTTATATGAGCTTAAGGCTTAAATATTAACGTCATCTTGGGCATGTGCCTGCCTGAGATATTACCAGGGAGTTGTTTCCATATGCTTTTTATGCTAAGAGAAATATTTTGACTTTTCAGTTGTCTTGACAGGTGAAACGCCAATAAAAATAATGATAGTTACAATCTCAAAAATACTTTAAATTATAGTAAGTGCTGAAAACTGTGAAACTCCTAAGCATCCAGCTCAGTGAATTTTCTCAGCTTGCAAACACTTGTATTGATCGAGACACAGAAGAAAAGCCAAATTCCAGAGCTTCCCTGAGCCCTTCCTAATCTCATCCTGGCTCTGCTTCCCAAAGGCAAACACTGCCGAACACTGAAGACTAATTTTTCCCTTATAAAGGAAGACTTTACATTTTATAAGATGGAATGATATGATGATGTGCATTCTTTTGAACGTAGCTTTGACCTACATATGAGTGTGAGGTTCATACACGTTGTTGCATGGAGATGCAGTTTGTTTCCACTGCTATGCAGTCTTCCATTGTATGAACAAACTGCAGTTTGGTTATCCATTCTACCGTGAGGTACAGTTGGGATGCTCTCAGGCTGAGGTTATTACGAACAATGCAGCTGTGATCAATCTCCTATGTATCTCTTAGTGCACGTGCATACCCCTTGCTGGATCATAGGGTATGTGTATGTCTAACCTCAGCAGATACTGCCAAAAAGATTTCCAAAGTCGCTGCAGCATTTTCTTCAATTTTACCAATAAGAATTTTGATCACTTTACATGAAGTTTCTGTCTTTTTCTTATGAATTTGTACATGATGTTGATGTATGCAGACAAGTCTATATTGAATATATTTATTGAAAATAAATAACATATTTATTGAAAATTTATTGAAATACAAATCTGAGGGCTCAGCTGGGGCAGAGTCACCTTAACTTAGTTGCCTGGTTGTTGGCAGGATCAAGTTCCTCGAGCTTTTTTTTTTAAGCTTACATTAATTTTATTTTATTATTATTTTTAAATCTTTATTGGAGTATAATTGCTTTACAAAGGAGTGTTAGTTTCTGCTGTAAAACAAAGTGAATCAGCTATATGTATACATATATCCCCATATCTCTTCCCTCTTGCGTCCCCCTCCCACCCTCCCTATCCCACCACTCTAGGTGGACACAAGCACCGAGCTGATTTCCCTGTGCTATGTGGCTGCTTCCCACTACCTATTTTATATTTGGTAGTGTATATAGGTCCATGCAACTCTCTCACTTCATCCCAGCACAATTCCCCTTCCCCGTGTCCTCAAGTCCATTCTCGATGTCTGCGTCTTTATTCCTGTCCTGCCCCTAGGTTCTTCAGAACCATTTTTTTCTTTTTTTGTATATTCCATATATATGTGTTAGCATATGGTATTTGTTTTTCTCTTTCTGACTTACTTCACTCTGTATAACAGACTCTAGTTCCATCCACCTCACCACAAATAACTCAATTTTGGTCCTATTTATGGTTGAGAAATATTCCATTGTATATATGTGCCACATCTTCTTTATCCATTCATCTGTTGATGGACACTTAGGTTGCTTCCATGTCCTGGCTATTGCAAATAGAGCTGCAATGAACATTGTGGTACATGTATCTTTTTGAATTATGGTTTTCTCAGGATATATGCCCAGTAGTGGGATTGCTGGGTCATATGGTAGTGCTATTTTTAGTATTTTAAGGAACCTCCATACAGTTCTCCATAGTGGCTGTATCAATTTACATTCCCACCAGCAGTGCAAGAGGATTCCCTTTTCTCCACACCCTCTTCAGCATTTATTACTTGTGGACATTTTGACGATGGCCATTCTGACCAGTGTGAGGTCAGAACTACAATGGCCTCATTGTAGTTTTGATCTGCCTTTCTCTAATGATTAGTGATGTTGACCATCCTTTCATGTGTTTGTTGGAAATCTGTATATCTTCCTTGGAGAAATGTCTATTTAGGTCTTCTGCCCATTTTTGGATTAGGTTGTTTCTTTTTTTGATATTGAGCTGCCTGTATATTTTGGATATAAATCCTTTGTCAGTTGATTCATTTGCAAATATTTTCTCCCATTCTAAGGGTTGTCTTTTGGTCTTGTTTATGGTTTTCTTTGCTGTGCAAAAGCTTTGAAGTTTCATTAGGTCCCATTTGTTTATTTATATTTTCATTTCCATTTCTCTAGGAGGTGGGTCAAAAAGGATCTTGCTGTGATTTATGTCATACACTGTTCTGCCTATGTTTTCCTCTAAGAGTTTGATGGTGTCTGGCCTTACATTTAGGTCCTTAATCCATTTTGAGTTTATTTTTGTGCATGGTGTTAGGGAGTGTTCTAATTTCATTCTTTTACATGTAGCTGTCCAGTTTTCCCAGCATCACTTATTGAAGAGGCTGTCTTTTCTCCATTGTATACTCTTGCCTCCTTTATTAAAATAAGATGACTATATGTCTGTAGGTTTATCTCTGGGCTTTCTATCCTGTTCCATTGATCTGTATTTCTGTTTGTGTGCCAGTACCACTGTCTTGATTACTGTAGCTTTGTAGTATAGTCTGAAGTCAGGGAGCCTGATTCCACCAGCTCCGTTTTTTTTTATTTTTTCTCAAGATTTCTTTAGCTATTCGGGGTCTTTTGTGTTTCCATACAAATTGTGAAATTTTTTGTTCTATTTCTGTGAAAAATGCCAGTGGTAGTTTGATTGGGATTGCATTGAATCTGTAGATTGCTTTGGGTAGTAGTCATTTTCACAATGTTGATTCTTCCAATCCAAGAACATGGTATATCTCTCCATCTATTTGTATCATCTTTAATCTCTTTCATCACTGTCTTATAATTTTCTGCATACAGGTCTTTTGTCTCCTTAGGTAGGTTTATTCCTAGATATTTTGTTCTTTTTGTTGCAATGGTAAATGGGAGTGTTTTTTAATTTCACTTTCAGATTTTTTATCATTAGTGTATAGGAATGCTAGAGATTTCTGTGCATTAATTTTGTTTCCTGCTACTTTACCAAATTCATTGATTAGCTCTAGTAATTTTCTGGTAGCATATTTAGGATTCTCTATGTATAGTATCATGTCATCTGCAAACAGTGAGAGGTTTACTTCTTCTTTTCCGATGTGGATTCCTTTAATTTCTTTCTCTTCTCTGATTGCTGTGGCTAAAACTTCCAAAACTATGTTGAATAATAATGCTGAGAGTGGGCAAGCTTGTCTTTCTCCTCATCTTACTGGAAATGGTTTCAGTTTTTCACCATTGAGGACGATGTTGGCTGTGGGTTTGTCATATATGGCCTTTATTATGTTGAGGAAAGTTCCCTCTATGCCTACTTTTTGGAGAGTTTTTTTATCATAAATTGGTGTTGAATTTTCTCAAAAGCTTTCTCTGCATCTATTAAGATGATCATATGGGTTTTCTCCTTCAATTTGTTAATATGGCGTAGCACACTGATTGATTTGCATATATTGAAGAATCCTTGCATTCCTGGGATAAAGCCCACTTGATCGTGGTGTATGATCCTTTTAATGTGCTGTTGGATTCTGTTTGCAGGTATTTTGTTGAGGATTTTTGAATCTATGTTCATCAGTTATTTTGGCCTGTAGTTTTCTTTCTTTGTGACATCTTTTTCTGGTTTTGGTGTAAGGGTGATGGTGGCCTCATAGAATGATTTTGGGAGTGTTCCTCCCTCTACTACATTTTGTAAGAGTTTGAGAAGGAAAGGTGTTAGCTTTTCTCTAAATGTTTGATAGAATTCACCTGTGAAGCCATCTTGTCCTAGGCTTTTGTTTGTTGGAAGATTTTTAATCACAGTTTCAATTTCAGTGTGTGTGGTTGCCCTGTTCATATTTTCTGTTTCTTCCTGGTTCAGTCTCAGAAGGTTGTGCATTCTGAGAATTTGTCCACATTTCTTCCAGGTTGTCCATTTTATTGGCATGTAATTGCTTGTAGTAATCGTTCATGATCCTTTGTATTTCTGCAGTGTCAGTTGTTACTTCTCTTTTTTCATTTCTTATCCTACTGATTTGTGTCTTCGCCCTTTTTTCCTTGATGAGTCTGGCTAGTGGTTTATCAATTTTGTTTATCTTCTCAACGAACCAGCTTTCAGTTTTATTGATCCTAGCTGTCATTTCCTTCATTTATTTCTGATCTGATCTTTATGATTTCATTCCTTCTGCTAACTTTGGGGTTTTTTTGTTCTGCTTTCTCTAATTCCTTTAGGTGTAAGATTAGGTTGTTTATTTGAGATGTTCCTTGTTTCTTAAGGTAGGATTGTATTGCTATAAACTTCCCTATTAAAACTGTTTTTGCTTCATCCCATAGTTTTGGGTCCTCGTGATTTCATTGTCATTGGTTTCTACGTATTTTCTGATTACCTCTTTGAATTCTTCAGTTGTCTCTGGTTATTTAGTAGTGTATTGTTTAGCCTCAGGTGTTTTTATTTTTCTCAAATTTTCCTGTAATTGATATCTAGTCTCATAACGTTGTGGTTGGAAAAGATACTTGATGTGATTTCAATTTTCTTAAATTTACCGAGGCTTGATTTGTGACCCAAAATATAATCTGTCCTGAAGAATGTTCCATGAGCACTTGAGAAGGAAGTGTATTCTGTTGTCTTTGGATGGAATGTCCTATAAATATCAATTAAGTCCATCTTGTTTAATGTATCATTTAAAGCTTGTGTTTCCTTATTTATTTTCATTTTGGATGATCTGTCCATTGGTGAAAAAGGGTGTTAAAGTTCCCTACTGTGATTTTGTTACTGTCGATTTCCCCTTTTATGGCTGTTAGCATTTGCCTTATGTATTGAGGTGCTCCTATGTTGGCTGCATAAATATTTACAATTGTTATATCTTCTTCTTGGATTATTCCCTTGATCATTATGTAGTGTGTTTCTTTGTCTCTTGTAATCATCTTTATTTTAAAGCCTATTTTGTCTGATATGAGAATTGCTATTCCAGCTTTCTTTTGATTTTCATTTGCATGGAATATCTCTTTGCATCCCCTCACTTTCACTCTCTATGTGTCCCTAAGTCTGAAGTGGGTCTCTTCTAGACAGCATATATACGGGTCTTGTTTTTGTGTCCATTCAGCCAGTCTGTGTCTTTTGGTGGGAGCATTTAATCCATTTACATTTAAGGTAATTATTGATATGTGTGTTCGTATTACCATTTTCTTAATTGTTTTGTGTTTGTTACTATAGTTGTTTTCCTTCTCTTGTGCTTCCTGCCTGGAAAAGTTCCTTTAGCATTTTTTGTGAAGCTGGTTTGGTGGTGCTGAATTCTCATAGCTTTTGCTTGTCTGTAAAGTTTTAATTTGGCTTTCGTATCTGAATGAGATCCTTGCTGGGTTGTCATATTCGTCGTAGGTTTTTTCATCACTTTAAATATGTACTGACACTCCCTCCTGGCTTGCAGAGCTTCTGCTGAACGATCAGCTGTTAACCTTATGGGGATTCCCTTGTATGTTATTTGTTGCTTTTCCCTTGCTGCTTTTAATATTTTTTGTTTGTATTTAATTTTTGATAGTTTGATTAATATGTGTCTTGGCGTGTTTCTCCTTGGATTTATCCTGTGTGGGACTCTCTGCTCTTCCTGGAGGTGATTGACTATTTCCTTTCCCATATTAGGGAAGTTTTCAACTATAATCTCTTCAAGATTTTCTCAGTACCTTTTTTTTTTTCTTCTGCTTCTGGGACCCCTATAATTCGAATGTTGGTGCATTTAATATTGTCCCAGAGGTCTCTGAGACTGGCTTCAATTTTTTTCATTATTTTTCTTTATTCTGCTCTGAGGTAATTATTTCCACTATTTTAACTCCCAGGTCACTTATCTTTTCTTTTGCCTCACTTATTTTGCTATTGATTCCTTGAAGAGAATTTTTAATTTCATTTATTGTGTTGTTCATCATTGTTTGTTTGCTCTTTAGTTCTTTTAGATCCTTATTAATCATTTCTTGTATTTTCTCCATTCTATTTCCAAGATTTTGGATCATCTTGACTATCGTTACTCTGAATTCTTTTTCAGGTAGACTGCCTAATTCCTCTTCATTTGTTTGGTCTGGTGGGTTTTTTACCTTGCTCCTTCATCTGCTGTTTCTCTGTCTTCTCATTTCACTTAATTTACTGTGTTTGTGGTTTCCTTTTTGCAGGCTGCAGGTTCATAGTTCCCATTGTTTTTGGTGTCTGCCCCCAGTGGGTAAGGTTGGTTCAGTGGGTTGTGTAGGTTTCCACCAGAACACAGATGGATAAGGCTGGATCTTGTCTTTCTGGTGGGCAGGACCGCCTCCTGTGGTGTGTTTTTGTGTGTCTGTGAATTTATTATGATTTTAGGCAGCCTCTCTGCAAATGGGTGGTGTTGTGTTCCTGTCTTGCTAGTTGTTTGGCATAGGGTGTCCAGCACTTTAGCTTACTGGTCGTTGAGTGGAGCTGGGTCTTAGCGTTGAGATGGAGATCTCTGAGAGAACTTTCTCCATTTTGTATTGTGTGGGGTCAGGAGATCTCTGATCGACCAATGTCCTGAATTTGGCTCTCCTACCTCAGAGGCTCAGGCCTGATACCTAGCTGGAGCACCGAGACCCTTGTCAGCCACATGGCTCAGAAGAAAAGGGAGAAAGAAAGAGAGAGAAAGGGGGGGGGAGTGAGTGAGGGAGGGAGGGAGGGAGGGAGGAAGAAAGAAAAAGAAAAGAAAGAAAGAAAGGAGAGAAAGAAAGAGAAAGACAGAATGAAATAAAGTTATTAAAATAAAAAAGTAATATGAAAGAAAGAGAGCAACCAAACCAAAAAACAAATCCACTAATGATAACAAGTGCTAAAAACTATACTTAAAAAAAAAAAAAAAAACGACAGACAGAACCCTAGGACAAATGGGGTAAAAGGAAATATATACAGGCAAAATCACACAAAAGAAGCATACACATACACACTCACAAAAGGAGAACAGGAAAAAAAACCAAAAAAAAAAATATATATATATAAAAGGAAAAGAGCAACCAAATGAATAAAAAATCTACCAGTAATAATAAGCTGTAAATACTAAACTAAGATAAACATCAAACCAAAAACAAGTTAGGTGCAGAAAGCAAAGCCCAAGTCGACATTTGCTCCCCAAGTCCTCTGCCTCAATTTTGGGATTATTTGTTGTCTATTCAGGTATTCCACAGATTCAGGGTACATCAATTTTTTTGTGGAGATATAATCCACTGCTCCTGAGGCTGCATGCAGAAATTTGCATTTCTCTTCTTTGTTCGCACAGCTCCTGTGGTTCAGCTTTAGATTTGGCCCCGCCTCTGTGTGTAGGTCACCTGAGGGTGTCTGTTCCCCTCCCAGACAGGAGGGGGTTAAAGTAGCAGCTGATTATGGGGCACTGGCTCACTCCGGCCAGGGGGAGATAGGAATATAGAATGCCAGGCGAGCCTGTGGTGGCAGAAGCTGGCTTGATGTTGCATCAGCCTGAGGCGTGGTGTGTTTTCTCCCAGGGAAGTTGTCCCTGCATCACTGGACCCTGGCAGTTGTGGGCTTCATAGGCTCCTGGGAGGGGAGGTGTGGATAGTGACCTGTGCTTGCATATAGGCTACTTGGTGGCTGCAGCAGCTGCCTTAGCATCTCATGCCCGTCTCTGGTGTCCACGCTGATAGCCGCGGCTCTCACCTGTCTCTGGAGCTTGTTTAGGTGGTGCTCTGAATCCCCTCTCCTCACACACCCCAAAATAATTGTCTCTTGTCTCTTAGGCAGTTCCAGACTTTTTCCCAGACTCCCTTCTGGCTAACTGTGGCGCACTAACCCCCTCAGGCTGAGTTCACGCAGCCAACCTCAGTCCTTTCCCTAGGATCTGACCTCCAAAGCCCAAGTCTCAGCTCCCAGCCCCGCCTGCCCCGGTGGGTGAGCGGACAAGTCTCTCGGGCTGGTGAGTGCTGTTTGGCTTGCATCCTCTGTTTGGGAATCTCTCCGCTTTGACCTCTGCACCCCTGTTGCTGCGCTCTCCTCCATGGCTCCAAAGCTTCCCCCCCACCCACCTGCTGTCTCTGCCGGTGAAGGGGCTTCCTAGTGTGTGGAAACTTTCCGTCCTTCACAGCTCCCTCCCAGTAGTGCAGGTTCCGTCCCCATTCTTTTGTCTCTGTTTTTTTTTTTCTTTTGCCCTATCCAGGTACGTGGGCAGTTTCTTGTATTTTGGGAAGTCTGAGGTCTTCTGCCAGCATTCAGTAGGTGTTCTGTAGGAGCTGTTCCTCATGTACATGTATTTGTGGGGAGAAAGGTGATCTCCACATCTTACTCCTCCGCCATCTTGAAGCTATTGCATTGTGAATTTTTTTTTTCCTCTAAGTATAGTTTTCAGATAAATCCCTGTGCCCATGGCAGGATAGCACTACAATCCATTGCACTATGAGTGTTGCCTCACTGGCAACACTTAACAAAGTCAGGTTTTTTTTAAAAGATACTTTTAATCATGGCTTGTAATAGAGCATAAAGTACCCTTTCCCTCATGTTGATTAATTGTATTAAAACCTTTCCTTTTTCAGTTTCTTGGTTTAGCCAAAACATAATTAAACTCACATGTGTTATTAAATATAAAACTCCAGCTTTCTGCCTCAGGAAGAGAGTGATAAAAAATAAACCACATTTTAGTTTAATTCATTTAAGAAAGCTTGGGACTTCCCTGGTGGCACAGTGGTTAAGAACCCTCCTATCAATGCAGGGGACACGGGTTCAAGCCCTGGTCCAGGAAGACCCCACGTGCCACAGAGCAACTAAGCCCGTGTGCCACAACTACTAAGCCTGCGCTCTAGAGCCCGTGAGCCACAACTACTGAGCCCACATGCCACAACTACTGAAGCCTGTGCACCCAGAGCCCATGCCACACAACAAAGACAAGTCACTGCAATGAGAAGCCCACCCACCACAACGAAGAGTAGCCCCTGCTTGCCGCAACTAGACAAAGCCCATGCACAGCAATGAAGCCCCAACACAGACAAAAAAATATAAATTATTTTTTAAGTCCTTATCTTAAAAAAAAAAAAAAAAAGAAAGAAAGAAAGCTTGTGCTCATTCTTCCAAAGCAGCCAATAACCAGATCATGTAGTTGCAAACATAATACAGTGGCAGCATCTGGAAGCCATAATAGAGCCCCTGGTTCAATTTCTGTGCTAGGCAGACAGACACTGTTGGGAGAACCCATTCTATGCAATATATTGAGAATCTTGCTAGATTTCCACTTGCCTTGGCTACCTAGATCACTGGATAATATTTAGAATACAAGATAATCTTTAAAATATGTTACCTATGTTTTTAAAAGTGGCCAACCTGATTCTCCTAAACATGCTACTTTGGCATCTTTGCAAAAAGGATTTCTATTGTATTTAGTTTGGACATAATTATCCACTGTCTTCTGGTATATTGCATTTTTAAAATAATATCTTTTTATTTATGCATTGCAGAATCAATGTTAGATTATTTGAATATCAGCAGTGTACTAGCTCCCACACTTCTTTCTCTACCTGCCTTTTTGTTTGTTTAACTTCTTTAAATAATCAGCTGAGATGATTCATTTTGATTCAGCATAAAGAATAGAAAATGTAGGATAATAAAGGACTGCTGTTTCCCCTGACTGTAATCATATTGGCAATTTCTTTTCTTCTCTTTAGTGATACCACAAGATATTTTCAAGATGACATTAAGTAACATTCATTTTTCCCCCCAAATAATCTTCTATTCTGCTTTTAACTGCTGTGTTATGCAGAACATAAATCATACTTTTTCTTGTCACTATAAATCAGTGAAATCTAAGCTGTGATTGTGCAATTGTTAGCACCTTTAAAACTGTGATAAGCTCATCCATAGATGAGGTACTGTGAGATACTATTAAAGTAAAAGGCTATGTTTGTCTGATATAAAAATACAGTTTTAGAGTATGACCAGTACATTTCACTCTTAATTTAAAATGAAATTGAGTGGGTTTTTAAAAATACAGCCACAGAAGAAAAACAAAGGATAGAAATAAACTAAAACATTTTGAAGTATAAACCTCTGAAGAGAGGCCACAGTAGTAGGCAGTAAAATCATTATTTAAAATAAGACAGTTATAAATTTGTTCAGGAGATTGTATAACAGTCATAAACCACACAGGTTTCTGCCAAGCAGAAACTCAGCAAGATATGAAGTGCTTCAGGTTGAGGTAGTTTGTGCCAGTCCCAGACACTAGCAGGTTAGAACATGTGTAGGTTCAAGAGGTGTAGTCAGCACTGTAGTTACTGATCATACCCAGAAGCCTCAGAGGGCTTGTGGATAGGATGTGTGTTAAATAACTTTGAGCTTCTGATCTGTTGGAGGGTGTTTTAGGATCCTATATCAAGGGTCCTCAAAAAGAACATGTTTTCTGAGAAGCACTTTGTCATTTTAGGGGTCACTCCCCAAACCCCCAGGTAATCTGCTAAGTGCCTTACATTCACTGTGACATTACTCTAACACCATGAGCTGAGTTGAGTATTAAGATCAATGTAGAGATTAAGAAATGGGCTCAGAGAGAGTCTGAGTCTTACTTGGTTGTATACGTTTAAGTGGTAGATTTAGGGCTTGAATATAGGTCCATCAGATTCCAAGGCCCCTGCCCTTCATGCTACCCCACCCTGCCTTCTGACTGGGGAGAACAGTGCAGGGTGGAGGTTGGCTAGAAGGCAGGAGATTCCCTGAGTAGCAGGGATCTGTTTCCTCCAGTACATTTTAGAGCCTCTTCTGAACTGGCTTGCCTAGATCTCAATATCCACTGACTGGTAATTCTTCCTTCCTTCCCTCCTCCCTCCCTAACTCCTTCCTTCTTCCTCTTCACTTAATATTATTACTGCTTGTAATATCCAGCTCTGTCCTCTCTATAGCAAGCTAGAAGAATGGAAGGGTTTAAGCTGGATGTGGATTCATCCTCTAGAAGGGTGAGCGAGGACTGAGGGAAAGGAAGGGAAGACTAATCAGTATTGTTTCCAGATAGAATACCCTACGTCAACTGCTTTAATATAGATAAGTTACAGAACTTTTAAGAGTTCCATTAGAGATGCCCTTGATTTCTGCGTAGTTTCATGATCTCTCAAGTTTCACTTCTTCCCTGGGGTCTAATTAGAATATTGGTATATACAATGATCTGTTCCTTCATCCTCATGAGCATTTATTTCACTTCATACTTATTTATTCCCTGGTTTTGGGCTATTTCTAACCAGATTAGGAATTTATTAAGACTGGAGATTTAATCTTTTATGTCTTTCTTACAGAATGAGTACTTATCGAACAACACACAAAACAGGACTCGATAAATACTTATGGAGAATACATTTGTATTTTCCATAGAAATGGAGAAAAAAAAGGCAAACTGTTGCCGTTTGAAATTTAGAAGTACATTTCAATTGTCTCTTGAATAATATCAAGATAATTTCACTAGGTAGTCTCAATAATTTTGTAGTATATTAAGGTTGCTATTCAATATTTATCACAAATCATTATGTTCTGCTATGCTATAAAAACTTACTAATGGTTGGCTTTTCACCACGAACAAAGATATAAAAGGATCATTTTAAAGGTAGACTGTCTAATTCTTTTTTTTTAATTGAAGTACAGTTGATTTACAATGTTGTGTTAATTACTGCTGTACAGCTCAGTGACTCAAGTTATACATATATATATATATACATTCTTTTTCATATTCTTTTCCATTATGGTTTATCACAGGATATTGAATATAGTTCCCTGTGCTATACAGAAGGACATTGTTGTTTATCCATTCTATATACACCAGTTTGCATCTGCTAATCCCAAACTCTGAATCCAACCCTCTCACACACCCCTCCCCACTGGCAACCACCAGTCTATTCTCTATGCCCGTGATCCTGTTTCTGATTCATAGATAGGTTCATTTGTGTCATATTTTAGATTCCACATATAAGTGACATCATATGGTATTTGTCTTTCTCTTTCTGATTTACTTCACTTAATATAATAATCTCTAGTTGTATCCATGTTGCTGCAAATGGAATTATTTCATTTTTTTATAGCTGAGTAGTATTCCATTGTATATATGTATCACTTATTTATCCATTCATCTGTCGATGGACATTTAGGTTGTTTCAGTGTCTCAGCTATTGTGAATAGTGCTGCTATGAAAATAGGGGTGCATGTATTTTTTTTGAATTATAGTTTTGTCTGGGTATATGCCCTGGAGTGGGATTGCTGGATCATATGGTAATTCTATTTTTAGTTTTCTGAGGAACTGACATAATGTTTTCCACAGTGGATGCACCAAGTTACATTCCCACCAACAGTGCAATAGTGTTCCCTTTTCTCCACACTCTCTCTAGCATTTATTTGTAGACATGTTAATGTTGGCCATTCTGACCAGTGTGAGGTGATACCTCATTGTAGTTTTGAGTTACATTTCTCTAATGATTAGCAATGATGGGCATCTTTTCATGTGCCTATTGACCATCTGTATTTCTTCTTTGGAGAAATGTCTCTTTAGGTCTACTGCCCATTTTTTGATTGGGCTGGGGTTTTTGGTTGTTGTTGAGTTGTCTGAGCTGTTGGTGTAATTTGGAAATTAAGCCCTTGTAAGTCACATTGTTTGCAGATATTTTCTCCCATTCTGTAGGATGTCCTTTCATTTTGTTTATGGTTTCCTTTGCTGTGCAAAAGTTTGTAGTTTGATTAGGTCCCATTTGTTCATTTTTGTTTTTATTTTTATTGCATTGGGAGACTGACCTAAGAAAATATTGGTACAATTTATGTCAGAGAATGTTTTGCCTCTGTTCTCTTCTAGGAGTTTTATGGTGTCGTGTCTTATGTACATAAGTCCTTAAGTCATTTTGAGTTTATTTTTTTCTTTGGTGAGAGGGGTGTGTTCTAACTTCATTGATTTACACATAGCTGTCAAACTTTCCCAACACCACTTGCTGAAGGGACTGTCTTTTTTCCATTGTATATTGTTGCCTCCTTTGTCAAAGACTAGTTGACCATAGGTGTATGGGTTTGTTTCTGGGCTCTGTATTCTGTTCCATTGATCCGTATATCTGTTTTTGTGCCAGTACCATGCTGTTTTGATTACTCTAGTCTTGTACTATTGTCTGAAGTCTGGGAGAGTTATGCCTTCTGCTTTGTTCTTTTTTTTCCAGCACTGCTTGGCAATTCTGGCTCTTTTATGGTTCCTTATGAATTTTAGGATTATTTGTTCTAGTTCTCTGAAAAATATCATGGGTAATTTGATAGAGAATGTGTTAAATCTGTAGAATGCTTTGGGTAGTATGACCATTTTAACAATATTAATTCTTCAAATCCAAGTGCATGGGATTTCTTTCCACTTCTTTGAATCATCTTCAGTTTCCGTTTTTAATGTTTTATAGTTTGCAGCATATAATTCTTTCACCTCCTTGGTGAGGCTTATTCCTAAGTATTTTATTTTGGGTCTTGCAATTTTAAAAGGTATTTTTTTACATCCCCTTTCTAATATTTCATTGTTGGTGTAAAGAAATGCAACCAATTTCTGTATGTTAATCTTGTATCCTGCTACCTTGCTGAATTTGTTTATCAGTTCCAGTAGTTTTTTTTTTTTTTTTTTTTTTTTTTTGCGGTACGCGGGCCTCTCACTGTTGTGGCCTCTCCCGTTGCGGAGCACAGGCTCCGGACGCGCAGGCCCAGCGGCCATGGCTCACGGGCCCAGCCGCTCCGCGGCATGTGGGATCCTCCCGGACCAGGGCACGAACCCGTTTCCCCTGCACCAGCAGGCGGACTCTCAACCACTGCGCCACCAGGGAAGCCCCAGTTCCAGTAGTTTTTGTGTAGAGTCTTTAGGGTTTTCTATATATAGTATCATATCATCTGCATATAGTGACAATTTTACCTCTTCTCTTCGATTCCAATTTGGATACCTTTTTCTTTTTCTTTTCTGATTGTCGTGGCTAGGACTTCCAACACTATGTTGAATAGAAGAGGTGAAAGTGGGCATCCTTGTCTTGTTCCAAATTTTAGTGGTAAGGCTTTGAGCTTTTCACCATTGAGTATCATATTGGCTATGGATTTGTCATAAATAGCTTTTACTATCTTGAAATACATTCCCTCTATACCCACTTTGGTAAGAGTTTACCATCCTTGTGAAGTTGTGATGAATGCCACTTGGTCTTGGTATATGATCTTTTTTATGTGTTGTTTGATTTGGTTTGCTAATATTTTGTTAAGCATTTTTGCCTGTATATTCATTAAAGATAATGGCCTGCAATTTTCATTTTTTGGTGGTGTCTTTGTCTGGTTTTGGAATCAGGGTGATGGTGGCTTCCTAGAATGATTTGGGAGTGTTTCATCCTTTTCACTCTTTTGGAAGAGTTTAAGAAGGATCAGTATAAGTTCTTCTTTGGATGTTGGGTAGAATTTGTCTATGAAGCCATCTGTTCCTGGACTTTTGTATGTAGGGAGTTTTTAAATTATAGATTCTATTTCACTTCTAGTGATTAGTCTGTTCAAATTATCTATTTCTTCTTGACTCGGTTTTTGTGGGCTGCATGCTTCAAGAAACTTGTCCATTTCCTCTAGGTTGTCAAATTTGTTGACATATAATTGTTCATAGTATTCCCTTATGGTTATTTGTATTTCTGCAATATCAGTTGTTATGTTTCCTTTTTCATTTCTTATGTTATTTGGGTCCTCTCTTTTTTTGGTGAGCCAGGCCAGAGGTTGTCAATCTTGTTTATCCTTACAAAGAAGCAGCTCTTGGTTTTATTGATTTTTTAAAATTGTTTTTTAAATCTCTATTTATTTCCTCTCTGATCTTTATTATTTCTTTCTTTCTGAGGACTTTAGGTATTGTTTGTTCTTCTTTTTCTAATTCTTTTAAGTGGTAGGTTAGGTTTTGTGAGATTTTTCTTGTTTTTAGAGGAACGCCTATCTCACTATAAACTTCCAAGAATGCTTTTTATGCATCCCATAGATTTTGTATGGTTGAGTTATCATTGTTTTCTTAACAACTTTATTGGAGTATAAATGCTTTACAATGGGGTGTTACTTTCTACTTTATAACAGTGAATCAGTTATACATATACATATGTCCACATATCTCTTCCCTCTTGCATCTTCCTCACTCCCACCCTCCCTATCCCACCCCTCTAGGTGGTCACAAAGCACCGAGCTGGTCTCCCTGTGCTATGCAACTGCTTCCCACTAGCTATCTGTTTTACATTTCGTAGTGTACATATGTCCATGCCACTCTCTCACTTTGTCCCAGCTTACCCTTAACCTTCCCTGTATCCTCAGGTCCATTCTCTAGTATGTCTGCACCTTTATTCCCATCTTGCCCATGGTTCTTCATGACCATTTTTTTTTTTTAAGCTTCCATATATATGTGTTAGCATGCGGTATTTGTTTTTCTCTTTCTGCCTTACTTCACTCTGCATGACAGTCTCTATGTCTATCCACCTCACTACAAATAACTCAGTTTCATTCCTTTTTATGGCTAAGTAATATTCCATTGAATATATGTGCCACATCTTCTTTATCCATTCATCTGTTGATGGACACTTCGGTTGCTTGCATGTGCTGGCTATTGTAAATAGAGCTGCAATGAATATTTTGGTACATGACTCTTTTTGAATTATGGTTTTCTCAGGGTATATGCCCAGTAGTGGGATTGCTGGGTCATATGATAAGTCTATTTTTAGTTTTTTAAGAAACGTCCATACTGTTCTCCATAGTGGCTGTATCAATTTCCATTCCCACCAACAGTGCAAGAGGGTTCCCTTTTCTCCACACCCTCTCCAGCATTTATTGTTTCTAGATTTTTTGATGATGGTCACGCTGACTGGTGTGAGACAATATCTCATTGTTTTGATTTGCATTTCTCTAATGATTACTGATGTTGAGCATTCTTTCATGTGTTTGTTGGCAATCTGTATATCTTCTTTGGAGAAATATCAATTTAGGTCTTCTGCCCATTTTTGGACTGGGTTGTTTGATTTTTTGATATTGAGCTGCATGAGCTGCTTGTAAATTTTGCAGATTAATCCTTTGTCAGTTGCTTCATTTGCAAATATTTTCTCCCATTCTAAGGGTTGTCTTTTGGTCTTGTTTATGGTTTCCTTTCTTGTGCAAAAGCTTTGAAGTTTCATTAGGTCCCATTTGTTTAGTTTTGTTTTTATTTCCATTTCTCTGGGAGGTGGGTCAAAAAGGATGTTGCTGTGATTTATGTCAAAGAGTGTTCTGCCTGTGTTTTCCTCTAAGAGTTTGATAGTTTCTGGCCTTACGTTTAGGTCTTTAATCCATTTTCAGCTTATTTTTGTGTATGGTGTTAGAGTGTTCTAATTTCATTCTTTTACACGTAGCTGTCCAGTTTTCCAAGCGCCACTTACTGAAGAGGCTGTCTTTTCTCCACTGTATATTCTTGCCTCCTTTATCAAAGATAAGGTGACCATTTGTGGGTGGGTTTATCTCTGGGCTTTCTATCCTGTTCGACTGATCTATATTTCGGTTTCTATGCCAGTACCATACTGTCTTGATTCCTGTAGGTTTGAGTATAGTCTGAAGTCAGGGAGCATGATTCCTCCAGCTTGGTTTTTCTTTCTCAAGATTGCTTTGGCTATTCGGGGTCTTTTGTGTTTCCATGCAAATTGTGAAATTTTGTGTTCTACTTCTGTAAAAAATACCAGTGGTAGTTTGATAGGGATTGCATTGAATTTGTAGATTGCTTTGGGTAGTAGAGTCATTTTCACAATGTTGATTCTTCCAATCCAAGAACATGGTATATCTCTCCATCTATTTGTATCATTAATTTCTTATATCAGTGTCTTATAATTTTCTTCATACAGGTTTTTGTCTCCTTAGGTAGGTTTATACCTAGATATTTTATTCTATTTGTGGCAACGGTAAATAGTGTTTTTTAATTTCATTTTCAGATTTCTCATCATTAGTATATTGGAATGCAAGAGATTTCTGTGCATTAATTTTGTTTCCTGCTACTTTACCAAATTCATTGATTAGCTCTAGCTGTTTTCTGGTAGCATCTTTAGGATTCTCTATGTATAGTATCATGTCATCTGCAAACAGTGACAGCTTTACTTCTTCTTTTCCAATTTCGAATCCTTTTATTTCTTTTTCTTCTCTGGTTGCTGTGGCTAAAAATTCCAAAACTATGTTGAATAATAGTGGTGAGAGTAGGCAACCTTGTCTTGTTCCTGACCTTAGTGGAAATGGTTTCAGTTTTTCACCATTGAGGACGATGTTGGCTGTGGGTTTGTCATATATGGCCTTTATTATGTTGAGGAAAGTTCCCTCTATGCCTACTTTCTGCAGGGTTTTTATCATAAATGGGTGTTGAATTTTGTCAAAGCTTTCTCTGCATCTATTGAGATGATCATATGGTTTTTCTCCTTCAATTTGTTAATATGGTATATCACGTTTATTGATTTGCGTATATTGAAGAATCCTTGCATTTTTGGTATAAACCCCACTTGACCATTGTGTATCATCCTTTTAATGTGCCGTTGGATTCTGTTTGCTAGCATTTTGTTGAGGATTTTTGCATCTATGTTCATCAGTTATTTTGGCCTGTAGTTTTCTTTCTTTGTGACATCTTTGTCTGCTTTTGGTGTAAGGGTGATGGTGGCCTCGTAGAATGAGTTTGAGAGTGTTCCTCCCTCTGCTACATTTTGGAAGAGTTTGAGAAGGATAGGTGTTAGCTCTTCTCTAAATGTTTGGTAGAATTCGCCTGTGAAGCCATCTTGTCCTGGGCTTTTGTTTGTTGGAAGATTTTTAATCACAGTTTCAATTTCAGTGCTTGTGATTGGTCTGTTCATATTTTCTATTTCTTCCTGGTTCAGTCTCAGAAGGTTGTGAATTTCTAAGACTTTGTCCATTTATTCCAGGTTGTCCATTTTATTGGCATATAGTTGCTTGTAGTAATCTCTCATGATCCTTTGTATTTCTGCAGTGACAGTTGTTACTTCTCCTTTTTCATTTCTAATTATATTGATTTGAGTCTTCTCCCTTTTTTTCTTGACAAGTCTGGCTAATGGTTTATCAATTTTGTTTATCTTCTCAAAGAACCAGCTTTTAGTTTTATTGATCCTAGCTATCATTTCCTACATTTCTTTTTCATTTATTTCTGATCTGATCTTTATGATTTATTTCCTTCTGCTAACTTTGGGGTTTTTTGTTCTTCTTTCTCTAACTGCTTTTGGTGTAAGGTTAGGTTGTTTATTTGAGATATTTCTTGTTTTTTAAGGTAGGATTGTATTCCTATAAACTTAACTCTTAGAACTGCTTTTGCTGCAACCCATAGGTTTTGGGTCATCGTGTATTCATTTTCATTTTTTTCTAGGTATTTTTTAATTTCCTCTTTGATTTATTCAGTGATCACTTGGTTATTAATTAGTGTGTGGTTTAGCCTCCATGTGTTTGTATTTATTACAGATTTTTTTCCTGTAAATGATATCTAGTCTCATAGCATTGTGGTCGGAAAATATATTTGATATGATTTCGATTTTCTTAAATATACCAAGGCTTTATTTGTGACCCAAGATATGATCTATCCTAGAGAATGTTCCATGAGCACTTGAGAAGAATGTGTATTCTGTTGTTTTTGGATGGAATGTCCTATAAATATCAATTAAGTCCATCTTGTTTAATGTACCATTTAAAGCTTGTGTTTCCTTATTTATTTTCATTTTGGATGATCTGTCCATTGGTGAGAGTGGGGTGTTAAAGTCCCCTACTATTATTGTGTTACTGTCGATTTCCCCTTTTATGGCTGTTAGTATCTGCTTTATGTATTGAGGTGCTTCTATGTTGGGTGCATAAATATTTACAATTGTTATACAATTGTTATATCTTCTTCTTGGATTGTTCCCTTGACATTATGTAGTGTCCTTCTTTCTCTCTTGTAATAGTCTTTGTGTTAAAGTCTATTTTGTCTGATATGAGAATTGCTACTCCCGCTTTCTTTTGATTTTCATTTGCATGGAATATCTTTTTGCATCCCCTCACTTTCAGTCTGTATGTGTCCCTAGGTCTGAAGTGGATCTCTCATAGACAGCATATATACGGGTCTTGTTTTTGTATCCATTCAGTCAATATATATATCTTATGGTGGGAGCATTTAATCCATTTACATTTAAGGTAATTATCAATATGTATGTTCCTATTTCCATTTTCTTGTTTTGGGCTTATTATTGTAGGTCTTTTCCTTCTCTTGTGTTTTCTGCCTAGAGAAGTTCCTTTAGCATTTTTTGTAAAGCTGGTTTGGTGGTGCTGAATTCTCTTAGCTTTTGCTTGTCTGTAAAGCTTTTGATTTCTCCATCAGATCTGAATGAGATCCTTGGCTGGGCAGAGTAAACTTGGTTGTAGGTTTTACTCCTTCATCACTTTAAATATGTGCTGCCACTCCATTCTGGCTTGCAGTTTCTGCTGAAAGATGAGCTGTTAACCTTATCAGGATTCCCTTATGTGTTATTTTTCCCTTGCTTCTTTTAATATTTGTTCTTTGTATTTAATATTTAATTTTTGATACTTTGATTAATATGTGTCTTGTCCTTGAATTTATCCTGTATGGGACTCTCTGTGCTTCCTGGACTTGATAAACTATTTCCTTTCCCATATTAGGGAAGTTTTCAACTATAATCTCTTCAAATATTTTCTCAGTCCCTTCTTTTTCTTTTCTTCTTCTGGGACCCCTATAATTCGAATGTTTGTGCATTTAATGTTGTCCCAGTGGTCTCTGAGGCTGTCCTCAATTCTTTTAATTCTTTGTTCCTTATTCTGCTCTGCAGTAGTTATTTCCACTAGTTTATCTTCCATGTCACTTATCTGTTCTTCTGCCTCAGTTATTCTGCTATTGATCCCTTCTAGAGAATATTTAATTTCATTTATTGTGTTGTTCATCACTGTTTGTTTGCTCTTTAGTTCTTCTAGGTCCTTTTTAAACGTTTCTTGTATTTTCTCCATTCTAGTTCCAAGATTTTGGATCATCTTTACTATCATTATTCTGAATTCTTTTTCAGGTAGACTGCCTATTTCCTCTTCATTTGTTAAGTCTGGTGGGGTTTTGCCTTGCTCCTTCATCTGCTCTGTGTTTCTCTGTCTTCTCATTTTACTTATCTTACTGTGTTTGGGGTCTCCTTTTTGCAGGCTGCAGGTTCGTAGTTCCTGTTGTTTTTGGTGTCTGTCCCCAGTGGCTAAGGTTGGTTCAGTGGGTTGTGTAGGCTTCCTGGTGGAGGGGACTAGTGCCTGTGTTCTGGTGGATGAAGCTGGATCTTTTCTTTCTGGTGGGCAGGACTGCATCTGGTGGTGTGTTTTAAGGTGTCTGTGGCCTTATTATGATTTTAGGCAGCCTCTGTGCTAATGGATAGGCTTGTGTTCCTGTCTTGCTAGTTGTTTGGAATAGGGTGTCCAGCACTGTAGCTTGCTGGTCATTGAGTGGAGCTGGGTCTACGCTTTGAGATGGAGATCTCTGGGAGATTTTTGCCATTTGATATTACATGGAGCTGGGAGGTCTCTTGTGGTCCAGTGTCCTGAACTTGGCTCTTGCAACTCAGAGGCACAGCCCTGACACCTGGTTGTAGCACCAAGAGCCTGTCCTCCACACAGCTTAGAATAAAAGGGAGGAAAAAGAAGGAAAGAAGATAAAATAAGATAAAGTTATTAAAATAAAAAGTAAATAATAATTAAGAAAAAAGTTTTTTAAAATAATTAAAAAAAGAACAGACAGAATCCTAGGACAAATGGTAAAAGCAAAGCTATACAGACAAAATCACACACAGAAGCATACACATACACACTTAAAAAAAGAGAAAAAGGGGAAAAAATGTATATATATCATTGCTCCCAAAGCCCACCTCCTCAGTATGGGATGATTCGTTGTCTATTCAGGTACTCTACAGATGCAGGGTACATCAAGTTGATTGTGGAGATTTAATACGCTGCTCCTGAGGCTGCTGGGAGAGATTTCCCTTTCTCTTCTTTGTTCGCACAGCTCCCAGCATTCAGCTTTGGATTTGGACCCGCCTCTGCATGTAGGTCACCTGAGGGTGTCCTTCACTCTAACAAGATGGGGTTAAGGAAGCAGCTGATTCGGGGTCTCTGGCTCACTCAGGCCGGGGGGAGGGAGGGGTACGGATGCGGGGTGATCATGCGGTGGTAGAGACCGGTGTGACGTTACACCAGCCTGAGGCACACGATGTGTTCTCCCAGGGAAGTTGTCCCTGGATCACAGGACCCTGACAGTGGCGGGCTGCACAGGCTCCCAGGAGGGGAGTTGTGGATAGTGACCTGTGCTTGCACACAGGCTTCTTGGTGGCTGCAGCAGCAGCCTTAGCATCTCATGCCTGTCTCTGGGGTCCACTCTGATAGCTGTGGCTCGTGCCCATCTCTGGAGCTCCTTTAAGCAGCGCTCTTTATCCCCTCTCCTCGTGCACCTGGAAACAAAGAGGCAAGGAGAAGTCTCTTGCCTCTTTGGCAGCTCCAGACTTTTTCCCAGACTCCCTCCCAGCTCGCTGTGGCTCACTAGCCCCCTCCAGGCTGTGTTCGCACAGCCAACCCCAGTCCTCTCCCTGGGATCTGACCTCCGAAGCCCGAGCCTCAGCTCCCATCCCCCGCCCACCTCCGTGGGTGAGCAGACAAGCCTCTCGGGCTGGTGAGCGCTGGTCAGCACCGATTCTCTGTGTCGGAATCTCTCTGCTTTGCCCTCTGAACCCCCATTGTTGTGGTCTCCTCTACGGCTCCGAAGCTTCCCCCCTCCGCCATCCGCAGTCTCCGCCCACGAACGGGCTTCGTAGTGTGTGGAAACCTTTCCTCCTTCACAGCTCCCTCCCACTGGTGCAGGTCCCATCCCTGTTCTTTTGTCTCTATATTTTCTTTTTTCTTTTTCCCTACCCAGGTACATGGGGAGTTTCTTGCATTTTGGTAGGTCTGAGGTCTTCTGCCAGTGTTCAGTAGGTGTTCTTTAGGAGCTGTTCCACATGTAGATGTATTTCTGATGTATTTGTGGGGGCGAAGGTGATCTCCGCATCTCACTCTTATGCCATCTTGAAGCTCCTCCCCTCATTGTCTTTTGTCTTAAGGTATTTTTAGATTTCCTCTTTGAGTTCATCATTGACCCTTTTAAATTTTTTTTTGTAGCATGTTATTTAGTCTCCATGTAATAGTTTTGTTCTTGTTTCTTTTTCTGTGGTTAATTTCTAGTTTCATGCTGTTGTGGTCAGAAAAAATGCTTGAGATAATTTCTATACTTTTAAATTTGTTGAGGCTTATTTGGTTCCCTAGTATGTGGTCAGTCCTGGAAAATGTTCCATGTGTACTTGAAAAGAATGTGTATTCTGGGGTTTTCTTTGCATGTAATGTCCTGAAAATATCAATTACATCTATCTGTTCTGCTGTATCATTTAGGATCTTTGTTGCCTTCTTGATTCTCTGCAACTATTATTGTATTCCTGTCAATTCCTCCCTTTATGTCTGTTAGTATTTCTTTTATGTATTTGGGTGCTCCTATATTAGGTGCATATATATTGACAAGTGTAAAATCCTCTTCTTGTATTGATGCTTTTATTATTATATAGTGTCCTTTATCTTTCTTTACGGCCTTTGTTTTAAAGTCTATTTTGTCTGATGTGAGTATTGCGACCCCCACTTTCTTGTTATTTCCGTTTGCACGAAATATCTTTTTCCACACCCTCACTTTCAATTTATGTGTCTCCTTTGCCCTAAAGTGGGTCTCTTGTAGGCATCATACAGTAGGCTCTTATTCTTTTATCCAGCCTGCCACTCTGTGTCTTTTGATTGGAACATTTAGTCCATTGACATTTAAGGTAATTATTGATAGTTATGTATCTATTGTCATTTTAAACCTTGTTTTCCCATTGCTTTTATATTTCTTGTTTGTCCTTTTCTTTTGTGGTTTGATGATTTTCTTTTTTATTATACTTATATTCTCTTCCTTTTGGTTTTAGCCAATCTGTTGTATGTTTTTGATTTGTGGTTGCCCTGTTTTTCAAGTATGTTATCCCCTTCCTTTATCTACTTGCCTTAGACAAGTAGTCATACTGGCTCAAACACATTCTAGGAAAAAACATCTACATATTCTTACTCTCCTCCCCCACATTTTATGATTTTGTTGTCCTCTTTTACAACCTCATGTTCCTCTTTTTTGCTTTTCATTGTTGTTATCATCACTTTCACAGAAAATTTTTTAATTTTTTTTTTAATCTGTGTACTGGCATATTTAAGTGATTTATTTTCCAGTTGTAATTTTTTCTTTCCTATAGATTCTTACTTCTTTTGTATTTAGAGAAGACCTTTCAATATTTCCTTTAGGATAGGTTTAGTATTGCTGTATTGTTTTAGTTTTTGCTTGTCTGAGAAATTCTTTCTCTCTCCCTCTATTCAAAATGATAATCTTGCTGGATAGACTATACTAGGTTGCAGAGTTTTCCCTTTTAGGACTTTGAATATATCTTACCATTCCCTTCTGGCCTGCAACATTTCTGAGGAGAAATCAGCTGACAGCCTTATGGGGGTTCCCTTGTAATTAACTCTTTGTTTTGCTCTTGCTCCCTTTAGAATCCTCTCTTTATATTTAACTTTTGCCATTTTTAATATAATATGTCTTGGTGTAGGTCTGTTTGGGTTTATCTTGCTTGGGATTCTCTGTGCTTCCTGTACTTGGATATCTGTTTCCTTCTTTAGGTTTGGGGAGTTTTCAACCATAATTTCTTTAAATACATTTTCAATCCCCTTTTCTCTTTCTTCCCCTTCTGGAATCCCTATTTTGTTTGTTTGGCATGCTTTATATTATCCTATAGGTCTCTTATATTGCTTTCTCTTTTTTTCTTTAATTTGGCTTTCTGTCTTCTGTACTTATTGGGTGATTTCCATTATTCTATCTTCCAGGTCACTTTTTTGTTCTTCTGCATTATTCATTCTGCTATTCATTGCCTTTAGCTCAGCTTTCATCTCTGCAAATGAGTTTTCTAATTTTTCTTGGTTCCTCTTTATAATTTCTAGCTCCTTTTTACAATACTCTGTATTTTTGTCTAGGCTTTCTTAATTCCTTCAGTATTTTTATTGTCTCCTTTTTGAAATTGGTGTCTATTAGACTGAAGGGTTCTGTTTCATTTGTTCTTTCAGAGGAATGCTCTTGGTCTTTTAACTGGGTGTGGTTCCTCTGTTTCTTCATTTTACTTGTATTTCTCTTACTCTGTGAGTTTAGGAGAAATAATTATCTACTGTGGTCTTGAAGGGCTATTTACATTTGGGGGCACCCCTGTGTAGCTTGTGTGGGTTTAGTATATTTGGTGCGAAGACTGTTTTTAATATGGATACATGTCGCCTTTTTCCTCAGCATGTACTGGTCATTATCCCCTTGATAGGGGTGTGCAGATGTGGTGACTGGTGCCTGGTCTTGGGGTTCTCAGTGGTGGTGGTTCAGGCATACCCCTGGAGCACACGATGGGAGTGGAGGCAGCTTGCAACCACTCCTGGTGTCTGCAAGGTTGGCAGCAGTGGCTCATGAACATTCCTGGGGTCTGAGGGGGAGGCGCAGGGGCCCACGACCACTCCTGGTGTTTGGGCAAGTGGCAGTGGCATCTCACGACAGCCCCTGAAGCCCATGCAGGCAGTGTCCTGCCCTCTGCGAGCATGTGCACAGGGGAAAAGGCTACAATTTGTGCCCAGCTCCTCCCCTCGCGCACTCCCCCAAACAATGATGACTGGTCTCTAAGCAGCTCAGGCTTCCTCCGAGTACACTCCCAACCACAGCTGCACTAGATTCCAGCCCCCTTAGTCTATCTCCACACAACCAACCCCAGTCCTCTCCACAGTTCTGATCCCTGAAGCCCAAGTTTCAGCCCCCAGCCCCCACCAGCACTGGTGGACATGCATCAGGCTGGGGAGTGCAGGGTGGCAGCAATGACCACCTGTGCAGTTCTCCCTCAGCTCTGGCTACCACAAACCAACTGCTATGCTCTCCTCTGAGGCTCTAAAGCTCACCTCTGTCCCGGCTGATCTCCCTGCCAGTGAGGAGACTTCCCCTGGTGCAGAAACCTTTCCTCTTTCACACCTCCCTCCCAAGGGCTCAAGTCCTGACCCAATTCCTTTCTCACTTTCCTTTTTTTTTCTTACCCAGTTACATGGAGATTTTCTTGATCTTTCAGCAGTCTAAGGTCTTCTGTCAGCATCCTGTAGATATTCTGTTAGAATTGTTCCACATGTAGATGTATTTTTGATGTATTTGTGGGAGGTGAGCTTCACATCCTACTACTATTCCATCATCTTGTTCATTCCCTAGTTTTTTTACCCTTTATATTACCCCTTTCCTTGTTCTTCAGAGGTTTGAGATGCCAGCGCACGGAAAGAAAAACTGCCTCCAGATTCACAGGCACTGCAAAATAAAATTGGAAATCTTCATTAAAGTGTATATGGGGAGAAGTGTGATACAGTTGTGGGGGGCCATTATTTGGGGGAAGTGATAAGAAATAACGTCTCTGAGAATAAAATTGTTAGTAAAGCCATTACAGTATTTTTTGTATGCCTTTAGCAAATGAGTTGGTACTAATTTGTGTTTAGTTTACGTGCTCTGATAATGGTAGCTTGTGTTTATATAGTGATTTAAATGCTTAGAAAGTAAAATGACCATTTTCCCCTAGGAAGCTACAGACATCAGTATTATGTACTCTGTTCAAGTCCACATTGATAATGACTAAGTAAACCAGGCTCTTATGGTTTTGGATAACAAGTCCTTGGTCTTTAGACTCCATGTAATATATATATCTTCAAGATAATTGTATTTACCCTCTTTGAGAGAAATCTCTATCTCCCAGTTGATGTTCTTTGGTCAAATGGACTTATTATTCATTAAAACTGAACTGTTAAGAGCCTCAATTAGTTCTCTGTTTTCTGACATTCACTGTGCCTTAAATAATGTTTTACATATTCTTAGTTTGGGGGAGTATTATTGGTAGGACATATTTTAATTCAGTTTAGTTTAATATAACCTATCATTACCCTAAAATACCTTCTTTTAATTTTTTTTTTCCTTTTGACTGCAGCTAGTATTGATATTTAGCAAGAAAGTAAAGGAAATAACATTTGTTGATGCTCATCATGAACTAAACATCTCCCTGAGTGATTTTTTAGGTGTAATTTAATATAATAATGTATCCCAAATAAGACATTATCTTATAATTCAAAATATACTCGATAAGATATTTAGTAAATGGCTACCGTATATCAGGTATTGTGCTAGGATACGGAGATAAAAAGAGAGAGAAAACATATTTTCTGATCTTATGGGGTTCTTTTCAGTCAAGGAAAGGAGAGATAAGGCTAAAAATATTGCAGATGCTATGATGCTATGATCACAGTACATAATTCACACAATCACTCAGTAAATGATTTGCCAGGCATAGTTTTATGTGCTGGGGAAATGGTGGTGAATGAAACAAACAAAAATCTCTTCCCTCACAGAGCTGACATTCTAGTAGTTATCCTAAGGATCACAAAGGGACAATCATTTGGGTCATGGAAATGGCTATTAGGAATCTTTGGAACATCAGTTATATATCAAAATGATTGTGTGAACATTAGAAGTAAAGCTACTTTTCAATCTGTAACCTCATATCCTTGAAGTAATGCATAGGGTATGCTGTGGTGGCAGGTTTCCATTATCAGGATCCTTTCTGGAACCAGCCAGCTCCTAAAGCTGTCAATTTTGTCCACCCACACCATCATGAAAGATAAATTCATTTAAAGCTAAATAAGGTAAATGGTACAATTTGTCTCACTTGATTTAGTGGTAATGTCTTCAATTCTGTAGTGTATGTTAGACCTGAAGAGATCTTTTCTGAAGAGATTTTTCTTTTTTAAATGGAAGACTCTTAAGGATGTCGAACTTGCTTTTTCTGTTGTTCAGTCTTTCAATTCTAGTGTCATCCAAATGTGCCTTATCCATCTTGTTCTTTCCTTGTGCAAAAAGATATTTTCTGTAAGTTTTCCATATATTAAATTTGGTTAACCATAATAAGATAAACCATATTTTCATAAAATGTCATTATTATTATCATTTAAGAGGCTAGATTTTCTCAATGAGCAGAAATACCGCTTCTTGCACCCTCAAGTTTTGTTGTGAAATCAAACAAGATTACTAATGAAAACATCAAAATACCAAAACCCTGTGAATTCATTTTGTTAATTTCATTGAACAGAGCACTACAAAGAAGGCTCTCTCTTTGCAGCCCTCATAAAAACCATTTATTTCTTTACATAGTTTTCATTTTTTATTGTATTTTTTCTAAAAATATGTTATTGAATCTACTGTGTTTATTCAGTAAACAGTAAACAATTATTGAGTGTCAGAACTATGCTGGGATATAATGAAACTGACATATAAAATCATCCCCATCAAATGAAGGTGATAGAAAATAAAGATCCCTATATGAAAGGTTAGTAATTCTATGACAGACATATTTTATAACACAGTTATAATTCTAAACTAGTTTTCATTTTCTTAGCACATAACCTCTCTACAGTGCTTCTTAAACTTTAAGATATAAGGAATAATCTGAGTAGTATGTTGAAATTGTGATTCCTGGACCCTAGAGAAATTCAGCATGTCTGGGAATCTGCATTTTCACAAAGACCAGGTGTTTTGGGAGTTGGTGACCCTTACCCTTAGACTTCATTTAAAGAAAGAGTTCCTTTGTGACGTTTCCCTTTTGCTGAAACTTTCCTAAGTGAAGGTCCCATAAGGCCTCTTTTCAATCTTCCACCTGTTTATCTTAATGCCATGCTCTCAGGATTTCCATCTGAGATTTACCAGGTCCATGTGCATCTCATTACCTTTACTTGAAGTAATCCTCCCTAGTGTAGTGCTGACCTTGTTGGAGTCAGTTGTACCTAGTCTGAGAATGACACCACTGACTGTCGCCTCATCCAAAGACTGCATCTAATGGTGCAGCTATCTGGAAGAAGATGATGATGGAAGGCCCCCTCGTGATATGATAAAAGAATGCTTTTTAAACAAGGTATTAAGTTTAAACACCAGCTAGGAACTGCCTAACTGTAGGGGAGCACTTTACAAATATTAATCATTTAACTTTCATTAACAAATTTATAAAGCAGGTGCTATTATTATGTTCATTTCACAGATAAGGACACTAAGGCTCAGTAACTTTCCCAACATCACACAGCTACTAAGTGGTAGAGCAGGGATTTGAACTCAAGTCATCTTGCTCCAGGATCTGGTGGCTGTAATTAATATAAAATGCAGCCTTTCCCTTAGTCAAAGGAACATCCTGTAATCCTTTTGCTACCACCATTCATATCAGAATGACTTACAGTAAGTTACATAAACAGAAGGAAAAAATAAAACAACAAACAAAAATCATCTCAAAAGGAAAACAAAACAATACAAACATTATATAGGATAGTTTTTAGTGTATTTTCAAATCAAAGGTATATTTCAACTTCAAATTACAGGAACACTCTACAAAGTAGAAAGAGCCTAGTAGACACATAACAATATAGGGTAACATATCTCATGTTCTCAGAAGGGAAGATAACAATTCATTTTACAATTTTTTTTTCTTGAAATACAGGATACTCTATTAAGAGCATGAATTTTTGAGTCAGAAAGATAAGGCTTCTAATTCTTACCTGTCATTTACTTGCTTGATGATCTGTGTCAGTTTGCTTACCTTAATTAATCCTCAGCTTCTCTGAAATGGACATGCCAATACAGGGTTGGGTGAATATTAAATAAGATAATTATGTGAAGGGCTTGACAGTGCCGGGAACATTGCAGTCTCTCAACAATCAGTTCCTATTTACTGGTATTATTATTAGCAGTAATTAGTAGTAGTAGTAAATAAATTTAATACTTTTAGTAGAATATATTTAGCCAGAATATTTTTGGTGGAAGGATTGTAAAAGTAGTATTGATGGTGAATCTTCCTTTTGACATCATGACTATAAAATGTTTACTTTGTGCCCTTGAGATTCTCTCTTCTGAGACTGGCCCATTTATCTTTACCAGGTGATCAACCCAACACGCCTCAACTGCTAGCTCTGGCCTCACGCCTGCGGGAGAGCGCTGAACTCTTTCAATCAGATGAGATGCGTCCTGCTAATGACCCCAAGGAAAGAGCTCCCATCCGTGTGCGGATGCTGAATGAGATTCTCCAAGACATGGAGAAGAGCTTCCTGGTGCAGCGGGCACCTCCAGGGTTTTACAGGTAGGATGTGTGCTCAAAATTTGTATTTTTATGCCCCTCAATGAAATATTTGTGTTTAATGTTCAGAATGTGTACCTTCTGTGAACATAATGCTATTTTTTTAATGTGAAGAAATTATTATATCTACAATTTTTTAAACAAATTTATTTATTTATTTTTGGTGGCATTGGGTCTTCATCGCTGCACACAGGCTTTCCCTAGTTGCGGCAAGCAGGGGCTACTCTTCATTGTGGTGTGCGGGCTTCTCCTTGCTTTGGCCTCTCTTGTTGCAGAGCATGGGCTCTAGGCGTGCAGGCTTCAGTAGTTGTGGCATGTGGGCTCAGTAGTTGTGGCTTGTGGGCTCTAGAGCACAGGCTCAGTAGCTGTGGTGCACAGGCTTAGCTGCTCCACGGCATGTGGGATCTTCCCGGACCAGGTCTCGAACCTGTGTCCCCTGCATTGGCAGGTGAATTCTTAACCACTGTGTTACCAGGGAAGTCCTATATCTACAATTTGAGGAGCATTCTCCTCCCCCAAAGCAAAGTTCAACTGCATAAATAGAGAATAAAGAAAACTTTATTTTTCTTTATACCTGTAAATATTGATATTATCTGTAGATATAATTTATATCTATATGATAATGGTTTAGCAGTATCATATACAAAATGACTAAGATTTTTTTTTACAATTAAAGTCAATATGAATCAAATGTTATAGCTACTGAAAAACCAAATGGATTTATAGGTTGTACTGTGAGAAATACACTTTCTTGAATGAATCAGGAGATGTCTATATTATTCTGTCCTAGTAAGTCCACTTCTAGAGCATTGGATTTAATTCTAGAAACTACATTTTAAGAGGGAGTTAAGTATGTTTAATATTCAGGGGAGAGTGGAATTTACAGGAATCTTAAAACAACCAGGGGATTAGACATATTTGGTTAGAGGGTCACAATAGAGTGATTTCTGAAAACATTTAAACAATTTTAACAGATATTTTAATAAAACAATTTTCACATCGAACAGGGATTCAGTTTAGGCTCTTAGAGGATGATACAAATATGTACTTGTTTTTGAGGTTCCAGAAATAGTAGAAATTAAACAAAGAGGGAAAATGGAGTTTAAAAGATAACATGTTTTAAATGTTTCTGTTTTTTTTAATAAGTAACATTTATTGACCACTAAATATGTCTCAGGCACTATGTTAAAGACCCTCCACGCATTAATTAATTTAATCCTGGCAAAACAGCCAATGGATTAGGTACTCTTAGTGTCCCCATCTTATAGATGGAGAAACTGGTATCAGAAAGGCTAAATGACTGGCCAAAATAATAAAGCAGACTTCAGAGAATGTCCTCTCACTTTACTAAAAATGTTTTTTTGTTTCTTTTTAAAAAATTTTTATTTTATGTTGGAGTACAGTTGATTAACAATGTTGTGTTAGTTTCAGGTGTACAGCAAAGTGATTCAGTTATACATATACATGTATCTGTTCTTTTTCAAGTTCTTTACCAATTTAGGTTATTACAGATTATTGAACAGCATTCCCTGTGCTAAACATTATGTCCTTGTTGGTTATCTATTTTAAATGTAGCACTGTGTACATGTCAATCCAAAACAACCATCTATCCCTCATTCCCTGTGCTATACATTATGTCCTTGTTGGTTATCTATTTTAAATGTAGCAGTGTGTATATGTCAATCCAAAACAACCATCTGTCCCTCCCCCTGACCCTTCACCCAAGCAACCATAAGTTTGTTCTCTAAGTCGGTAAGTCTGTTTGTTTTGTAAATAAGTACATTTGTATCATTTTTTTAGATTCTGCATATAAGTGATATCATATGATATTTGTCTTTCTCTGTCATATTTCACTTAGTATGATAATCTCCAGGTCCATCCATGTTGCTCCAAATGTCATTATTTCATTCTCTTTAATGGATGAGTAATATTCCATTGTATATATGTACCACATCTTCTTTATCCATTCCTCTGTTGATGGACATTTAAGTTGCTTCCATGTCTTGGCTATTGTAAACAGTGATGCAATGAACATGGGGTGCATGTATCCTTTCAAACCATAGTTTTCTTCAGATATATACTCAGCAGTTGGATTGTTGGATCGTATGCTGGTTCTCTTTTTAGTTTCTTAAGGAACCTCCATACTATTCTCTATAGTGGCTGTACCAAATTACGTTTCCACCAACATCATAGAAGGGTTCCCTTTTCTCCACACCCACTCCAGCATTTATTTTATGTAGACTTTTTGATGATGGCCATTCTGACTGATGTGAGGTGATATATCATTGTTATTTTGATTTGCATTTCTCAAGTAATTAGTGACGTTGAGCATCTTTTCACGTGCCTCTTGCCCACCTGAATGTCGTCTTTGGAGAAATGTCTATTTGGGTGTTCTGCCCTTTTTACTGGCTTTGTTTTTTTGATATTGAGCTTCATGAGCTGTTTGTAAATTTTGGAGATTAATCCCTTATCAGTTGCATCGTCTGCAAATATTTTCTCCCTTTCTGTGGGTTGTCTTTTGTTTTATTTACAGTTTCCCTTGCTGTGCAAAAACTTTTGAGTTTAAATAGGTCCCATTTGTTTATTTTTGTTTCCATTATTCTGGAAGACAGATAGAAAAAATATACTTCTGTGATTTATGTCATAGAGTGTTCTATGTTTTCCCGTAAGAGTTTTATAGTATATGGACTTATATTTAGGTCTTTAAACCATTTTGAATTTATTTTTGTGTATGGTGTTATAGAATGTTCTAATTTCATTCTTTTTTTTTTTTTTTTACATTTAGCTGTCCAGTTCTCCAACCACCATTTTTTAAAGAAATTGTTGCTTCTCCATTGTATAGTCTTGCCTCATTTGTCATAGATTGATTGACCATAGATCCTGGGTTTATTTCTGGAATTTCAATCCTATTCCATTAATCTATATTTCTGTTTTGGTGCCAGTACCATACTATTTTGATGACTGTAGCTTTGTAGTATAGTCTGAAGACAGGGAGCAAGACAGTCCAAGAACATAGTATATCTTTCCATCTGTTTGTGTCATCTTTTATTTCTTTCATTAGTGTTTTATAGTTTTTGGAGTATAGGTATTTTGCCTCTTCAGGTAGGTTTATTCCTAGGTATTTAATTCTTTTGGATGTGATGGTAAAGAGGATTGTTTCTTTAATTTCTCCTTCTGTTCTTTTGTTCTTAGTGTATAGGAATGCAAGAGATTTCTGTGTATTTATTTTGCCTCCAGCAACTTTATCAAATTCATTGATGAGTTCTAGCAGTTTTCTGGTAGCATCTTTAGAATTGTCTCTGTATAATATTATGTCAGCTGCAAAAGGTGACAGTTTTACTTCTTCTTTTCCAGTTTGGATTCCCTTTATTTCCTTCTCTTCTCTTATTGCTATGGCTAGGACTTCCAAAACTATATTGAATAAAAGTTGCAAGAGTGGGCATCTGTGTCTTTTTCCTGATCTTAGAGGAAATGCTTTCAACTTTTCAATATTTACTATGATGTTGGCTGTGTGTTTGTCATACATGGCCCTTATTATGTTGAGGTAGGTTCCCTCTATTCCCACCTTCTGGAGAGTTTTTATCATAAATGGGTGTTCAATTTTGTCAAAAGCTTTTTCTGCATCTACTGAGATGATCATATTATTTTTATTCTTCCATTTTTTGATGTGGTGTATCACACTGATTGATTTGCAGATATTGCAAAAGGCTTGCGTCCCTAGGATAAATCCCACTTGATCATGAAGTATGATCCTTTTAATGTATTGTTGGATTTGGTTTGCTAGTATTTTGTTGAGGATTTTTGTGTCTATGTTCATCAGTGATATTGGCCTGTAATTGTCTTTTTTGTGGTATCTTTGTCTGGTTTTGATATCAGGGTGATGGTGGCCTCGTAGAATGAGTTTGGGAGTATTCCGTCCTCTGTGATTTTTTTTGAACAGTTTCAGAAAGATAGATGTTAACTCTTCTCTGAATGTTTGATAAAATTTGCCTGTGAAGCCATCTGGCCCTGGACTTTTGTTTGCTGGGAGTTTTTTCATCACAGTTTCAATTTCATTACTTGTGATTGGTCTGTTCATATCTTCTATTTCTTCCTGATTCAGTCTTGGGAGATTGTACCTTTCTAGGAATTTGTCCATTTCTTCCAGGTTGTCCATTTTATTGGCAAAGAGTTGCTTGTGGTAGACTCTCCATGAGAGCCTTTGTATTTCCATGCTGTCTGTTGTAACTTCTTGTTCATTTCTAATTTTATTGATTTGTATCCTCTCCCTTTTTTTCTTGATGAGTCTGGCTAAAGGTTTATTGATTTTGTTTATGTCTTCAAAGAACCAGCTTTTAGTTTCATTGATCTTTTCTATTGTTTTCTTTGTCTCTATTGCATTTATTTTGGCTCTGATCTTTATGATTTCTTTCCTTCTACCAACTTTGGGTTTTGTTTGTTCTTCGTTTCTAGTTGCTTTAGGTGTAAAGTTAGCTTGGTGGTTTATCTGAGATTTGTCTTATTTCCTGAGGTAAGGTTGTATTGCTATAAACTTCCCTCTTAGAATTGCTGTTTATGTGACCCTTAGGTTTTGGATCATCGTGCTTTCATTTTCATTTGTCTCTAGGTATTTTTTGATTTCCTCTTTGATATCTTCAGTGATCCACTGGTTGTTTAATAGCATATTGTTTAGCCTCCACATGTTTGTGGTTTTTACAATTATTTTCTGGTAGTTGCTTTCTAATCTCATAGTTTTGTGGTTGGAAAAGATGCTTCATATGATTCAATTTTCTTAAATTTACTCAGGCTCGCTTTGTGGGCTAGCCCTTGATCAGTCCTGGAGAATGTTCCATGTGCATTTGAGAAGAATGTGTATTCTGCTGCTTTTGGATGGAATGCTCTATAAATATCAATTAACTCCAATTGGTATAATGTGTCATTCAATGCCTGTGTTTCCTTATTGATTTTCTGTCTGGATGATCTGTCCACTGATGAAAGTGGGGTGTTAAAGTCCATTATTGTGTTACTGTCAATTTCTCCTTTTATGGCTCTTAGTGTTTTCCTTACATATTGATGTGCTCCAACGTTGTGTGCATATATATTTAAAATTGTTATATCTTTTTCTTGGATTGGTCCCTTGATTGTTATTTAGTGTCCTAGTGTCCTTCTTTGTGTGTTGTAACAGTTTATTTTAAAGCCTGTTTTTTCTGATATGAGCATTGCTATTCCAGCTCTCTTTTGATCTCTATTTGCACTGAATAACTTTACATCACCTCACTTTCAGTCTGTATGTGTCCCTAGATCTCAAGTGGGTCTCTTATAGACAGCATATATATGGGTCTTATTTTTGTATCCATTCAGCTAGTCTATGTCTTTGGGTTGGGGCATTTGATGTTTATGTTTAAGGTAATTATTGATATGTATGTTCTTACTGCCATTTTGTTAATTGTTTTGGATATGATTTTGTAGGTGTTTTCTGTTGTCTTCTCTTGTGATTTGATGCCTAACTTTAGTGTTGTGTTTGGATTCCTTTTTCTTTTGTGTGTGTATATCTATTGTAGATTTTTGGTTTGTAGTTACCAGAAGGTTTTGATATATAAGTCTATATATAAACAGATTGTTTTAAGTTGTTGTTCTTTTAATTTCAAACACATTTTCAATGTCCTGCATTTGTGCTCTCCTCTTCACACAATTGATTGTTTTGATATATATATGTGTAGATGATTTCCTACCTTTACTGTATTTTTGCCTTTACTGGTGAGCTTTTCCATTTGTAATTTTCTGTTTCTAATTATGGCCTTTTCTTTTCTGCTTAGAGAAATTCCTTTAGCATTTGTTGCAAAGCTGGTCTGTTGGTGCTGAATTCTCTTAGCTCTTTCTTATCTGTTAATCTTTCTCTTGATTTTGCTGTCAAAACTGAATGAGTGCCTTGCTGGGTAGAGTATTCTTGGTTGTAGCTTCTTCCCTTTCATTACTTTAAATATATCATGCCACTCCCTGCTTGCCTGTGGAGTTTCTGCTGAGAAATCTGCTGATAATCTTATGGGAATTCACTTGTATGTTATTTGTTGTTTTCCCTTGTTGCTTTTAATATTTTTTCTTTCTTTGTCTTTAAATTTTGTCAGTTTGACTGCTAGATGTCTTGGTGTGTTCCTCCTTGAGTTTATCCTGTCTGGGACTCCCTGGGCTTCCTGGACTTGGGTGACTGTTTTCTTTCCCATGTTAGGGAAGTTTTTAACTATTACCTCTTCAAGTATTTTCTCAGTTCCCTTCTCTCTCTCTTCTCCTTCTGGGACCTCTATAATGCAAATGTTCTTGCATTTAATGTCATCCCAGAGGTCTTTTAGGAGGTCTTCATTTATTTTCATTCTTTTCTCTTTATTCTGTTCTGAGGCAGTGATTTCCACCATTCTGTCTTCCAGCTCACTTATCCATTCTTCTGCCTCAGTTATTCTGCTATTGATTCCTTCCAGTGTGTTTTTCATTTCAATTATTGTATTGCTCATCTCTGTTTGTTTGTTATTTAGTTCTTCTAGGTCTTTGTTAAACATTTCTTGTATCTTCTTGATCCATGCCTCCATTCTTTTTTTGAGATCTTGGATCATCTTTACTATCATTACACTGAATTCTTTTTGGGTAGATTGCCTATCTCCACTTCACTTCATTGCTCTTCTGGGGTTTTGTCTTGTTGCTTTGTCTGGGAGATATTTCTCTGCCATCTCATTTTGTCTAACTTTCTGTGTGATTGTGGTTTCTGTTCCACAGGCTGCCAGGTTGTAGTTGTTGCTTCTACTGTGTGCTCCCTGGTTGATGAAGCTGTCTAAGATGCTTGTGCAGGCTTCCTGCTTGTAGGGAGTGGTCCCTGCTCACTGGTGGTTGTAGCTGGTTCTTTTCCCTCATGGCCAAGGGCCGTGTCAAGGGGCATGTTTAGCAGGCAGCTGTTTGTTTTCCTCAGGAAGACTTTAAGCAGCCTGTCTGCTGATGAGTGGGGCTGTTTTCCTGCCCTGTTGGTTGTTTGGCCTGAGGTGTCCTAGCACTGGAGCTTACAGGCTGTTGTGTGGGACCAAGTCTTGGTGAGAAAATGGAGGCTTCCAAAAGGGCTCACACCAATGTGTACTACCCAGAACTGTCGCTGCCAGTGTCCTTGTCCCCGCAGTAAACCACAGCTGCCCCCCACATCCACAGGAGACTCTCTAATACTAGCAGGTAGGTCTGAGCCAGGCTCTTATGTGGTCACTGTTTCTTTTTTCCTGGATCTGGGTATGCACAGGACCCTGCATGCACCCTCCAAGAGTGGAGTTTCTGTTTCTCTCAGTCCTATGGAATTCTTGCAATCAAACCCTGCTGGCCTTCAAAGCCAGATTCTCTGGAGGTTCCTCCTCCCATTTTCAGACCCCCAGGCTGAGAAGCCTGACATGGGGCTCAGAACTTTCACTCCTGTGGTAGAACGTCTTTGATATATTTATTTCCATTTTGCGGGTCACCCACCTGGGTGGTATGGGATTTGATTTTATTGTGATTGAACCCCTCATACCATCTTGTTGTGACTTCTTTGTATTTGGATGTTCAGTATCTTTTTTGGTAGGTTCCAGTGGTTTTTTTCAATGGTTGTTCACCAGTTAATGGTGATTTTGGTGTTTCCTTGAGAAGAGGTGAGCTCACATCCTTCTACTCTGCCATCTTGTTTGGATCACCTGTTTTAAATGTTTTATTTGATTTTTGTATAAAGCACAAAAGATAAAAACATACACCTCTTTGTGTAACAGATGCACATATAATGTATGTGTATAACATTCAATAAACACGTGTGTGTGTATATATGTATATATTTTTTGGATATATGTATGTGTACACACACACACTAGGCATATATATATTATTTATATATATATATGTCTAGTTCAGGGTTTATCATGGGAAAAGGTGGGAGACAAAGAGGTGTTGGAGAAAGAGTAAGGTAAGAAAACTATTTGGCCCAGAACTCTCTTCATAAAGGTACTTTTGCACCACATCAGTTATATGTATAACATATATACACACACACACACACACACACACACACAAATAACACCCTGGACTACACATATAGTGTATGATCAAAGCTACGACTAAGACTAAAGAATTGAAACACAGGAATACAAATCTTAATTACATATGAGAAAAATTTCTAACAAGTTAGTTGTGTTCTTAAAAAAAAAAAAGGTACTGGTGAACCTAGTTTCAGGGCAAGAATAAAGAGGTAGACATAGAAAATGGACTAGAGGACATGGTGGGGGGGGTGAAGCTGGGGTGAAGTGAAAGTAACATCAACATATATACACTATGGAATGTAAAATAAATAGTTGGCTGGTGGGAAGCAGTAGCATAGCACAGAGAAATCAAAATCAGCTCGGTGCTTTGTGATGACCTAGAGGGGTGGAATATGGAAGATGGGAGGGAGGCTCAAGAGGGAGGGGATATGGGGACATGTGTGTGCGTATGGCTGATTCGCTTTGTTGTGCAACAGAAACTAACACAGTATTGCGAAGCAATTATACTCCAATAAAGTCCTACTAAAAACAAAACAAAAAAAACAGTATGATGCTTTTATAGAGTGGTGAACTCATTACCGCTGTAGGTATTAAAACAGGCTAAGTAGCCCTAAGCACCTGAATATTTGGGCTACATGAGGTTTAAGATGCCTTTTAGTACCAAAATTCTGTGATCTGACAAATCACTTGATCGCTCTACACTTTAATTTCTGCATCTATAAAATGAGATGATGGAATGAGACCCTTTTGTAATAAAAACCCTTTTCTGACTTCTGATATTTGAGGATTTTCCTTCATGATTTTAATCTCAAATTCACATTTAAAATCTTTATTTTATATCATCTTTTTAACATTATGACTCTGTATCATAAGACTTTGGAAAACATTCATTTATCACAGCAGACACTTTTAAGGCACTTTGTAAGCCCCAGGTACTCTTGTAAGCACCAGAGAAAGGAGTCACCTTAAGTTAAAAACATCTGCCTTGATGAGGTTATATTCCAGCTGGGGGGATGGGGAAACAGAATGAACAAGGTAATTTAGTAAAATATAGTGTATGGTAGATGTAATGACTGCTAAAGAGAAAAATTAAACCACATTATTAAATCCAGCATTATTAAAAAGTCTTTATCAAAGCAGATAAATTATATCTTTTAGAATATATTATGTAAGTTATATTTCCTTCACTTTTAGTTTATAAAAAATTCAGATATTGGTATCCTATATTAAGGACATAGTTTTATATATTATGAAATATATAAAACTTTCTCCCTTTGCCCTTTTTGGCTCTTGCACTAAATACAGGGGACCTCTCTGTGGTCTGAGTTACGTGTATAGTAAACTTTATTATTCCTTCAACGATTTACTTTATCATGCATTTGGAGTAGAAAAGAAAATATTTGTTTTCCTCTGAGTTAACAATGATTAAGCAAGTGATATTTTCTCCTGTTAATAATATGATTACAGCATACCTTGTATTCCAGTGTGCAAGGCCCAAAATGTTGATTATGATAATGTTCTAACTCATATAACAAACTTTGTAGCTGAAAGCTTATGGTTCAATATTTTGGCATTATTTTAAACTATTACTCTAATTATTGAAAAAAATACATGTTTGTTTGCATTCTTCTCCTTGGCTCTATTTTCACATATATGCCAACAATACAGATAGATTAAATACTTCATTCTGATTTATCTAACTGACCTTTATTCCAAGACTGTCATGAATTTTTACTTTATTTCTGAAATATATAACAAATCATCCTACTTTATTTTTTTTCTTGGTAGAGAATTCACATTTCTAATTATTATTGACACAAAAATTTCAAAATTGCAGTAGACTTTCTACCTTCAATTCTTGGAAGCGCTTCCTTTATGGGAGAGGAAACGTTCAAAGGAAAAAAGATGAGTATGACAGGATGATATAGACTTTAGGAAGATGGAAAAATTGATTCTTTATTATGACAACTATTTGGAGAAAAGATAAAATTGTTAATTACATTGTACAAAACAACATTTGGTGAACAGTGTTCTTTTTTTTTTTTTATGTTAAGGAATCTTTAAAGATGTTATCCATGTAAGAATCTCACTCTTCAAACCAATGGTGTCATGACAATTCTCATCAAATATACAAGAAGGAAGTCAAATGTGATTTGCTTTTTAAGAAAGTAGTTGACAGAAGTTCACTGTATAAAGCTAAATGTTGCATTTGGAATTTGGATCATGTCTCAAAGGATACTGCCTTAAAAAGTGTCACTGAACACTGAAATCTCTTATTTTTGGAATATGTGAAAGAATTTCCCCCATTATTTGGCATCAGAAAATTCAAAGATTTCAAGTCCTATGATATTACATCTAAAACTGCCCGACTCTCACTCTCATAAATAAATCTTCATTGAACACTGCTCTGTGCCAGCATACTGATGGAAACTGGCAATATAAGATCCCTACCTTCAAGGAATTTAGCCTAACTCAAGAAGTAAAATATATAAATCATAATTCAAATAAATTTCCAGAACACTTATGCAAAGTGCCCAATGAATGCCACAGGTAAGAAGTGCTATTGGGATTTAGTGAACAGAGAAATTATTACCTTGTGGCATTCAAAAAAGAATTTATAGGAAAAGGGAGAAATTTATCTGGGCTTGAGGGAATGGTAGGGTGCCCAGTAAATTAGGGAGTGCTATATAGACTGAATGTTTGTGTCCTCCCAAAATTCGTATGTTGAGATCTAATGATGATATTTGGAGGTGGGACCTTTCAGAGATAATTAGGTCATGAGGGCAGAACCCTCATTAATGGGATTAGCACTCTTATAAAAGAGACCCCTGAGAGCTCCCTCATCCCTACTGCCATGTGAGAACAGAGCCATCTATAGACCATGAAGCAAGCCTTCACCAGACGCATAATCCGCCTGCACCTTGATCTTGGACTTCCCACCCTCTAGAACTGTGAGAAATAAATGTGTGTTGTTTATAAGTCAGTCACTCAGTCTATTGCATTCCGTTGTAGCAGCCCAAACTGACTAAGGCAGGGAGCATTACCAGGGGAGGATAGTGTGAAGAGAGACAAAAAGTAGAGGTTGTGTGTGGTGTGCTGAGGAGTGAAGCACAGGAAGTGGAATTGTTTGGTTATTTAGTTAATGATTATGGAGAGGTAGGAAGGAATCAAGTTACAGAGTCCCATGAGTGCTCTGTTGAGAGGTTTGGAATTTAGTTATTTTTTATACAAAAGAAGCCATGAAGAAATTTGTATTAGATTTACCTGGTGCTCCAGATAGGGTGCCCTGGAGTTGGGAAGTCAGGGAGACTACAGGTGTAAAAATGGTATGGAATGCTGAGAACATGATTTGGCACATTGGAGTCAGGAACGAAGAGCAAAGAGCAAATTTGGGAGATGGTATTAAGGAAGATTTGAAGAATTTAGCAAAGAGGTTCGAATCTTATTTTGGGATTTTTTTTTTTAGGGTTTGCATAGAGCTAGGCAAATGAAGCATGGTTTAGTAGTGGAAAGAGTCTCCTCTCTGCCCATTTCTCCAGCTAGTTGGTTAAGGCACTCAGTATCTCTGGTTTTCCATGTAATTGTATGATAATCTGTTGATAAAAATTTCTATCTACCTAAAGTCCCTTCTAGCTCTAAAAATCGGATTCAATGCATATCCACTGCATTAAGCTTCACAACCTCTACAGTCAAGGGAGATTCTTCTAATCCTGAGGGAGGGGACCAAGAAAGAGCACAACGATAGACTGCAATGGTGCAATGAAAAGCTGCAAAGGGCTCCAGATGTACTGAGCTTAGTAGGCAGTGGAGAGCAGATGCAATGATATATATGATCAGGGACTATTCATGATAGTGATAGTGAAAGTGTGTTGAAAACTACAAAACATTGCAAAAATATTACTACTATCAAGATTCAGCAGTGTAAAATCTAAATTGTTGCCCCTGAGTAGGGAGGGGATTATGTATCAATATTTCCTTAAGTATTCTGAATTTTCTCTCTCCCTCCTTCCTTTACTGTGATTCTAATATGTACTACTCTACTGCTTCCAAGGGACTGGCATATCTGCAGATGAGATCTTGTGGCACCTGTGTTTTGTTGTTGGCTTCATTTTAACTCCCTATAGTTATTACTGTGCAAAGGCAGAGTAAGCAGTATGACCCAGTGACCTATGCAGTCTCCACTAAAATATATATATGTAAAAAATATTTTAGGTTTAGAGAAAAATTGAGTAGAAAGCACAGAGAGCTCCCATATAACCCTTCACACACACATACACACACACAGTCCCCTCATCTCCCAACACATAGTTCCCCTATTATTAACATCTTACATTAGCTTAGTACGTTTGTTATAGTTGATGAGCCAATATTGACGCATTATTAACTAAAGAGTCTACAGTTTATGCTAGGGTTTACTTTTTGTTTTTTACATTCGATGGATTTTTGACAAGTGTATAATAGCATGTATCCACCATTTCAGTATCACTGCCCTAAAAAAATCTGTGCTCCACCTCTCCATCTTTCCCTCTCTCCTCCCTGAGCCTCTGGCCTTTTTACTACGTCCACAGTTTTGCCTTTTCTAGAATGTCATACAGTTTGAATCATACAGCATATAACTTTTTCATATGGGCCTCATCACTTAGCAATCTGAAATTGTCTCCTCCATATTAATTTCTTTTTATCACTGAACAATATTCCATTGCACAGATGTACCAGTTTATTTATCCATTCACCCGTTGAAAGACATTTTAGGTGTTTTCAAATTTTCACAATTATGAACAAAGCTTTTACATACATTTGTAGGCAGGTTCTTGTGTGGATGTACATTTTCAATTCATTTGGGTAAATACCAAGGAGCACAACTGCTGGATCATATGATAAGCCTATGTATAGTTTTGCAAGAAACTGCCAAACTGTCTCCCAAAGTGGCTATACCATTTTGCAATCCCACTAGCAATAAATAAGGTTTTTGGTTGTTCCACATCTTTGTCAGCATTTTCTCTTGTCAGTATTGTTATATCATTTTTTAATTTGTAATTCTCTAATGATATATGATGTTGAACATCATTTTATGTACTTTTTATCTGTATATCTTCTTTGGTGAGGTGTTTGTTCAGATCTTTTCCCTATCTTTTAAATTGAATTGTTTTCTTATTATTGAGTTTTAAGAGCTCTTTTTATATTTTGGATGCCAATCCTTTATCAGATATGAATATTGCAAATATTTTCTTAAAAATGCCTGTTGTAGAGCAGAAGTTTTAATTTAATTAAATCCAACTTATCTTTTTTTTTTCATGGATTGTGCTTATGGTGTTTGTTGTATCTAAAAATCCATCAAACCTAAGGTCACCTAGATTTTTCTCCTATGTTGTCTTCTAGTTGTTTTATAGTTTGGTGTTTTGTATTTAGGTCACTGATCCACTTCCCGTTAATTTTTGTGAAAGGTATAAGGTCACTGTCTAGATTCATTATTTTTGCATGTGGATGTCTTGTGCTGGCACCATTTGTCAAAAAGGCTATTCTTTCTCATTGAATTGCCTTTCCTCTTTTGCCATACAATTTGCTTTTAGATTTTTTTTCTTGGGTTAAGACTTACTTAGGAGTGGAATTGCTGATCATGTGGTGAAATAGGAAGGTTGGAGAGGGGTGAAATTTCCCTCCCCAAGCTGGGATAATATTGCAGTATTGCTCTTTGACAAAATCTTTCCTCTGGAGAGTAGGCCTTTGTGATAGAGAAGATCCTGGAAGGGTTTCCTGATGGTTACTCTTCCTTTTCCCCTGCCACAGCCCTCAGGCGATTTTTCTCAGCTCCTCAAGTGATTGATTTAGAATACCTCTACCATGGACAGAGATAAGATGGAAGAATAGACAGACGTGAGCTCACCTCTTCTTATGAAAACATGAAAATCACAACTAACTGCTGAAAGACAATCAAAAAAAACAGGTGGAACCTACCGAAAAAGATATCCTACATCCAAAGAAAGACAAAGAAAGAAGCCATATGAGATGGTAGGAGGGGCTTAATAGCAATAAAATAAAATCCCATACCCACAAGGTGGGTGACCCCACAAAGTGGAAAATAATTATACCACAGAGTTCTCCCACAGGAGTGAAAGTTCTGAGCCCCATGTCAGGCTCCCCAGCCTGGGGGTCTGGCAATGGGAGAAGGAGCTCCCAGAGAATCTGGCTATGAAGGCCAGTGGGGTTTGATTGCATTAATTCCACAGGACTGGGAGAAACAGAAACTCCACTCTTGGAGGGTTCATACAGGGTCTTCTGCACACCAGGACCCAGGGAAAAAAGCAGTGACCTCATAAGAGCCTGGACCAGACCTACTTGCTAGTATCAGAGTGTCTCCTCAGAGGTGGGGGCATTAAATGCACCAACATTCTCAGTATAGGGGTTCCAGAAGGAGGAGAGAGAGAGAAAAGACCTGAGAAAATATTTGAAGATATAATAGCTAAAAACTTCCCCAACATGGGAAAGGAAACAGTCACTGAAGTCCAGGAAGTGCATGGAGTCCCAGGCAGGATAAACCCAAGGAGGAACATGCCAAGATACATAGTAATCAAATTGACAAAAATTAAAGACAAAGGAAAAATATTAAAAGCAACAAGGGAAAAGCAACAAATAACATACAAGAGAATTCCTATAAGATTCTCAGCAGAAACTCTGCAGGCCAGCAGGGAGTGGCACCATATATTTAAAGTGATGAAAGGGAAGAAGCTGCAACAAAGAATACTCTGCTGAGCAAGGCTTTCATTCAGTTTTGAAGGGAAATCAAAACCTTTACAGACAAGCAAAAGCTAAGAGAATTCAGCACTGACAGACCAGCTTTGCAACAAATGCTAAAGGAATTTCTCTAGGGGGAAAAGGCCACAACTAGAATCAAGAAAATTATAAATGGAAAAGCTCACTAGTAAAGGCAAACATACAGTATACTGTAAGGTAGGAAATCATCTGCACACAAATATGATATCAAACCCACCAGTTGTACAAAGAGTAGACCACAAATTCAGGACACTGGAAATACATTTGAAATTAAAAGACCAGCAACTAAAAACCATCTTGTTTATATATAGACTTCTGTATCAAAACCTCATGGTAACTGTAAGCCGAAAAATCTATAATAGACACACAACATACAAAAGAGAAAGGAATCCAAACACAACCCTAAAATTAGTCATCAAATCACATGAGAAAAAAAAAGAGGAAGGGAAGAAAAAAACACTTATAAAAGCCTATCCAAAACAATTAACAAAATGGCAGTAAGAACATACATATCGATAATTACCTTAAAAGTAAATGGATTAAATGCTCCAACCAAGACTAGACTAGTTGAATGGATGCAAAAACAAGACCCATATATATGCTGTCTACAAGAGACCCACTTCAGACTTAGGGACACATACAGACTGAAAGTGAGGGGTTGGAAAAACATATTCCATGAAAGTGGAAACAAAAAGAAAGCTGGAATAGCAATGCTCATATCAGAAAAAACAGGCTTTAACATAAAGACTGTTACAATACACAAAGCAGGACACTACATGATGATCAAGGTATCAATCTAAGAAAAAGATATAAAAATTGTTAATATATATGCACCCAACATAGTATTTACCTTATATATTGAGATTCTCCAAGCAGCCATATAAGGATAAATCGACAGTAACACAGTAATAGTGGGGGACTTTAACACCCTACTTTTCATCAATGGACAGATCATCCAGACAGAAAATCAATAAGGAAACATAGGCCTTGAATGACACATGGACTTAACTGATATTCATAGAGCATTCCATACAAAAGCAGCAGAATACACATTCTTCTCAAGTGCACATGAAACATTCTCCAGGATTGATCAAGAGCTGGCCCACAAAGCAAGCCTTGGTAAATTTAAGAAAATTGAAATCATATGAAGCATCTTTTCTGACCACAAAGCTATGAGATTAGAAAGCAACTACCAGAAAGAAAAACTGTAAAAACCACAAACATGCGGAGGCTAAACAATATGCTATTAAACAACCAATGGATCACTGAAGATATCAAAGAGGAAATCAAAAAATACCTAAAGACAAATGAAAATGAAAGCACGATGATCCAAAACCTAAGGTCACAGCAAAAGCAGTTCTAAGAGGGAAGTTTATAGCAATACAATCTTACCTCAGGAAATAAGAAAAATCTCAAATAAACCACCAAACTAACTTTACACCTAAAGCAACTAGAAAAGAAGAACAAACAAAACCCAAAGTTAGTAGAAGGAAAGAAATCATAAAGATCAGAGCAGAAATAAATGCAGTAGTGACAAAGAAAACAATAGAAAAGATCAATGAAACTAAAAGCTGGTACTTTGAAAAGATTAACAAAATCAATAAACCTTTAGCCAGACTCATCAAGCAAAAAAGGGAGAGGATTCAAATCAATAAAATTAGAAATAAACAAGGAGAAGTTACAACGAACAGCACAGAAATACAAAGGCTCATGAGAGACTACCACAAACAACTCTTTGCCAATAAAATGGACAACCTAGAAGATATGGACAAATTCTTAGAAAGGTACAATCTCCCAAGACTGAGCCAGGAAGAAGTAGAAAAATATGAACAGACCAATTATAAATAATGAAACTGAAACTGTGATTTAAAAAACTCTCAACAAACAAAAGTCCAGGACCAGATGGCTTCACAGGCAAATTTTATCAAACATTGAAGAAGAGTTAACGTCTATCCTTCTGAAACTATTCCAAAAAATCACAGAGGAAGGAACACTCCCAAACTGATTCTATAAGGCCACCATCACCTCAATACCAAAACCAGACAAAGATAACCACAAAAAAAGGCAATTACAGGCCAATATCACTGATGAACATAGACACAAAAATCCTCAACAATATACTAGCAAACTGAATCCAACAATACATTAAAAGGATCATACTACATGATCATGTGGGATTTATCCCAGAGATACAAGTATTTTTCAATATCTGTAAATCAATCAGTGTGATACAACACCTCAACAAATTGAAGAATAAAAACAATATGATTATCTCAGTGGATGCAGAAAAACCTTCTGACAGAATTCCACACCCACTTATGATAAAAACTCTCCAGAAAGTAGGCATAGAGGGAACATACCTCAACATAATAAAGGCCATGTATGACAAATCTATAGCTAACATCATACTCAACAGTGAAAAGCTGAACACATTCCCTCTAAGATCAGGAACAAGACAAGGATGTCCGCTCTTTTGATTTTTATTCAACAGAGTTTTGGAAGTCCTAGCCATGGCAACCAGAGAAGAAAAAGAAATAAAGGGAATCCAAACTGGAAAAGAAGAAGTAAAACTGTCACTTTTTGCAGATGACACGATCCTATACATAGACAATCCTAAAGATGCTAGAGCTAAGCAATGAATTTGGTAAAGTTGCAGGATATGAAATTAACACACAAAATCTGTTGCATTTCTTGACCAGCAAGGGCTTAATTTCCAAAATATACGAACAGCTCATACAGCTCAACAACAAAAATAAACAACCCAATCAAAAAATGTACAGAAGACCTAAAGAGACACTTCTACAAAGAAGAGATACAGATGGCCAAGAGGCACATGAAAATATACTCAACATTGCTAATTGTTAGAGAAATGCAAATCAAGACAACAATGAGGTATCACCTCACACTAGTGAGAATGGCCATCGTCAGAAAGTCTACAAAAATAAATGCTGGAGAGGGTATGAAGAAAAGAGAACCCTCCTACACTGTTACTGGGAATGTAACTTGGTACAGCCACTATGGAGAACATTATGGAAGTTCCTTAAAAAACTAAAAATAGAGCTACCATATGATCCAGCAATCCCACTCCTGGGCATATATCTGGAGAAAACCATGTTTCGAAAGGATACATGTACCACAGTGTTCATTGCAGCACTATTTACAGTAGCCAAGGCATGGAAGCAACCTAAATATCCATCGACAGGGGAATAGATAAAGAAGATGCGGTATATATATATATATACAATGGAATATTACTCAGCCATTTAAAAGAATGAAATAATGCCATTTGCAGCCACATGGATGCACCTGGAGATTATCAGACTAAGTGAAGTAAGTCAGACACAGAAAGACAAATATCATGATGCCATGTATACACAGAATCTAAAAAAAAGTAAAAATGTACTTATTTACAAAACAGAAACAGACTCACAAACTTAGAGAAAGAACTTATGGTTACCAGGGTAGAAAGGTGGTGGGAAGTGATAGATTGGGAATTTGGAATTGAAATATATACACTGCTATATTTAAAACAGATAACCAACAAGGACCTACTATATAGCACAGGGAACTCTGCTCAATATTCTGTAATAACCTAAATAGGAAAAGAACTTGAAAAAGACTAGATACATGTGTATGTATAACTGAATCACTTTGCTGTACACCTGAAATTAACACACATTGTTAATCAACTATGGTCCAATATAAAATAATTTTTTTTTTTTTTTTTGCGGTATGCGGGCCTCTCACTGCTGTGGCCTCTCCCGTTGCGGAGCACAGGCTCAGTGGCCATGGCTCACAGGCCCAGCCGCTCCGCGGCATGTGGGATCCTCCCGGACCGGGGCACGAACCCGCGTCCCCTGCATCAGCAGGCGGACTCTCAACCACTGCGCCACCAGGGAAGCCCAATAAATTTTTTTAAAATTTGCTTTTAATATTGCCTTTTACTCTCAGCAGGTCACTGGTCAATAGTAGAATAGCTTTCTGAATTAAGAACACCATGTGACGATACTATTGTAGGAAGACCACTGGATCTTGCATTTGTAAAAGTGGGAAGGGGGTTTGAATATGAACACTAGTCTTTTACTACTGACTTGTTTTGGAGCAAGCTAATTAGCAACTCAGAGTCAGTTTCTCATCTGTAAAGTAGAAACTCTCAAAGGACTATTAATATGACAATAAATTTAGAAAAAATATTAGCATAAAGTTTGATAACATGAGGATAAAATGTGAGAAGATAATTTATAAGCTATAGAATCCCATACAAATATTACAAAATAAAAGTAATACTTGTATACCATTCTGCTGTTTTTACTTAGCCTCTGATAATGTTCTAGATGTCAAAGCTGCTTCCCCACACCTCTCTTAACCAAGGAAGATATATTTTAAAATCCAGTGACACGAGTTCTTTTTCCCCAGGGTCACTGCAGTGACCTATTTCCTTCATTTTTAATTTTCAGTATACAGTCCTTTCCCTTATACATTTGCTAAAAGCCTGCCTATTGAGTGGTTGCAACATCCCATAGAAAATAAAGTGTTGTAGGTAAATGGAATTAAACGTGCAGTTTTTAAAAAAGAGTCATTATAATATTTACATAGCATTCTATTCTGAAATAAATGTGGGCACTCTAAATGACAAACCTTTTCCAGTAGGAAAGCCTTTCCTCAAACCATTTTCTTTAAGTGTTCAGGAAACCCCATGGCAAACATCATAGTTTTCTGAGACAGATTCTCTCACATTTTAAGTTTTGAAGTTTGGACCACTTTTTAGATTTTGGCACCAACCATCTCATGCTTGAAATTTAATAGGTTATGAATATGCATTCTTCCTAGCATATTTTAGCAAATTTCAGCAAAATCCTGGTCTTGTCACTGATTGTTGCTATGCTTAAGGGCATGAGTCCTAAAGGCTGTTGTAACTGTGTATCTCCTTTCTTCAAGCGCCCTTATACCAGTGTAGAAAGTCTTAAAAATGGGAGAGCACTGATTATTGCCATCTTCTTCATTTAGTGTCTGGACTAAACTGCTGAGACATAGAAAGATCTTTGATTTTAAACTTTTAGTGTACCAGTAGAAAATCATGGGATATTAACATTGCTCTCATCAAAAAGATGATTGGCAAAGGTTTTCTATTTATAGGCAACTCCAATATATGAGCGCAAAATATAGCAACACAACTGTACATTTATACACTGGAATAAATCATCTGCATAAAATCCCGTGTTTAGTCTCTCTGCACATATAAAGAGACAGCAGTTAAATAGTAAAGCTAATAAAGGTTTCCCTCCCTCCCGCCCCATTATGGTTACACGCATACATACACACACACACACACACACACACACACACACACACACACAAACGCGCTGCTGCACTATTAACTGGGGTTAGGTGGGGTTATCAGGTAATTTTACCAAAGGATAGGAAATTGGGTGTGGCTCTGGGGAGCAGAATTAGAAATCCACCCACTGTCTTGCAGTGGTTTTGATTTGAGGGGGTGGGGAACTGAGAAGGAAGCCAACATGAGCTAGTGTTTAATGCTGGCTGCTAAGTAGAAATGAGACTCTGGGAAAGTGAACATCCTCAAGAACCACCATTCAAAATAAATTTAAGGCTAATTATTATCTTTAAAACAAAACTATTGGTTATGCTGCAGTATTGTCCTGTTGTTCTTTCTAAATACATGGTATTTCAGCTACACCGTGGTTAAGTAGTCTGTTAGGGGCTATCTAAGCAACTACGTTTTTAATATTGCTTTGAGAAGATGCTTCTGTGTGCTAAACAATGGCTTTAATCGGGAGTTTTGGGAACACACCCATTTGTAATTTGAATGGCAGTGTGTGCATGTGTGCGGGTCTCTGGCTTCATGTCCTTAAGAAAGCAGGTTCATAATAAAGGATGTCCTTTCCAAGATAGCTGGAATGGCCTTGTGGAAAGTTCAGAGGATAGTTTCGAGCCAATCCATGCCAAGACAATTTTTTGTTAGCATCCTTGAAAGCAGGAAAATAGCAATGTAAATGTCAAGATGCTGCTGCCTTGAGCCAAGAATAAACAGAGCAAGTAATCCATTAAAAGTACTTTTCAAACACATAAGCTCCCCAAACTTTGCTTTTGAAAGATATTAGAACTGGTTTACACTTAGGTAATCAATGACATTAGACAAAACTATTGAAAAACACATTTCTCAGTGGCTCTATGATCAGGTTTCCAGCTACTCCATACATGCAGTTGATTTTAAGAATTTTAAGATGTCGAGACCCAAACCTCCCCAAAACATTTCAGAATAACATTGATCTTATTATACAGTTTTCACGGTGTTTAAATTATAGTTAGTTATATAAGTACTAACAGAACCTCATGTTCAGTGTTTGATTGGGATAATGACTACTTTGTTCCGGTTGTACTTTTTCTTTCAGTGAGGTGTGGGTGGTCTGAATGGCACTAAAATCCCACCATTGTTTCTCTTGTCATTAATTCTATCAGCAACGCCTTTCTTTAGACTATGAAAAAAATAACTAGTGATTAAGAATTACCATAATACTTTTAAAATAATAGTGGCTACTTGCACAAAAGAATCATGTATGAATACAGAGTTTGATAATCTACACAATGTAAAATTTCTAAAACAGGGTTGAAGATCTGGCTCATATGCAAAATTATTATAATGCTGATCATTATATACATCCCCTTTTACCCTTTTATGAATAAATATATGTACTAGCTTTGTAATTATGTATCCCTTTCATATTTTTAAAGTTTCTACTACAAGGAGCAAAAGAAAAAGGACTACCAAACTTTAAAAGAAACCAAATTAATATACTGGAATTCCAGCCTTCTTTTTCAATAGCTTATTTTGTTCTTACTAAAACAAAGAGCATATCCCGTTGTGACAGATAACGTTCCCTGCAATTTGATTAGACGTTGAAACACTTGTTTAAAACATTTCAGTTGACAACGACCACTTTATCAGTCTAATTAGTCTGAGATCCAGTCTGCTAATATCAAAATAGAAATCCATGTGTGCCCAACTGTTCGGATTTCATAAAAAATATCTCTTTCAGGTTTGAGGTTTCTTTCCATCTAAAGTGAGAAAAATTTACTGTTGTCATATTTATAAGTCAAGACACATTGCCAATCTGAGGATGATTTGTAACTTTATGGTGTACTTAATAATGTTAAGACTAATAGTAGTAGCAGTACTTTTCACAGAAGAGGATTTCCCTTGTACCAGGCACTACGCTGTACATTTTCATATATTATCTCTAATCCATCTAACAAAATTGCAAGATTGGTCTTATTATCCCCTTTATACAGTTAACACATTATTGACCTGGGGATTTTTGCAGAAACCAACGGCTGCGGCCTTAATACATCATCTCCGGTCTAAAATGTGTTAAGAAAACTGAAGCTTAGGAAAGGTTAATGTGTGGCAGAAAAGGGATTTGAGCCTGGCTTTTTTTAATCTAAAAGCGTTGCTCCTTCTACTAGACAGTACTGCTTGTGTTTGATCCAAATTATCCCCGGTCTGCTCAGAAGTCACCAATAAATTTAGTTAGATTTTGGTGCAAATGTAGCCTCATATGAAATAAATTCAATCTTCATAAAGACTTAAGTTTCATTTGTTCTACATTTGCAGAATTATATCCCCTAACCCTAATGGTCGTCAAAGCACATTCGTTAGGCACCAAATTTATCCCTACTTCTGGAAAAAAAAGATAGGCCCTATTGTCCTGAATTAATAAAATTATCTTGTCCCAAAATGTCGCCTACCCTTTCATGTTTCCATAAATCTTAGATACAATTAAAAGAAGAGGGACTTTTGTCTGCTAAATCTCACATATCATAGTTAGAAATGTTTTTACATAAACAACAGTGCAGTATAGCGGAGGAATCACTAGAATGGGAATTTAGAGATATGGGTTTCGATCTAAAAGAGCTACTGATCACGTAATCCTACAAGTCACTTAAACTTCCATGACATTCACTATTTTAATCAATTAAGTAAAAAAAAAATAAACTGGCAGATCTCTAAGATAATGGAAATATTAGTTGAGGAAGTATTGATGATTCTGATTTCTTTTAAAAACAATTTTTGGGACTTCCCTGGTGGCGCAGTGGTTAAGAATCTGCTTGCCAATGCAGGGGATTCCCCCTGGTTCAAGCCCTGGTCCAGGAAGATCCCCTGGTCCAACTAAGCCCGTGTGCCACAGCTACTGATCCTGCGCTCTAGAGCCTGCGAGCCACAACTACTGAGCCCATGTGCCACAACTACTGAAGCCCGCATGCCTAGAGCCTCTGCTCTGCAACAAGTGGCCACCGCAATGAGAAGCCTATGCACCACAACAAAGAGTAGCCCCCGCTCACTGCAATTAGAGAAAGTACTTGTGCAGTAACGAAGACCCAGTGCAGCCAAAAATAAATAAATAAATTTATTTAAATAAATAAATAAAAAATAATAAAATAATTATTTCAAGGAGGGAAAAAATAACAAAATCTAGATTCTCCATGAAACCATGTTAAACATTTTAGCACTTGTTTCTCTCTCCTTTACCTATCACCTATTTTATCTATGATCAGTACAACATATTTTATCATTCCATATGTATAAATATCTTGCTGATTTAATATGACTCAAGGAGAATTAAGAGAGAGAATCATGGCTAATACTTTCTTTGTACCTACTGAAACACTAAACATTTTATTTCACTACATAACAAAACTAAAATATCAGTACCTGATTGCTGTATAGATCATATGTCTAGTGGGTCAAATGCTCAGGAATTATTTTGTATTTGCCAATAACTAGATTGTAAGTAGAAACATTTTCTTCTTATGGTAAGTAGGTAGATCTTTATACCACACATACACACAAAATATGGAGCAGGTATAGCATATTGAGAAGCACATAGAGAAAAAAGTGAGACCCTATAGACATGATTCTGTAAAGCACATATTTAGTCCTGAACCCAACCCCAGTGGAATCTTTTGTTCAGAGGAAAGCTTATATAAGTTACTCTAGTTGAGGAGGAAAGGGACACAGATGTCCCTCCTTCCCCATGGTCACCTCAAGGGCCTTCATGATTTTGCCACCCATTACTTTTACTGTGCTTCTTATCCAGTCGGCTTACTAAGATTGCAAGGCTACAACATTTTTAACTGATGAAAAAAAAAAAAAAAAGTGGGAAGGGCTGTGAATATACAACCATACTGAGATTACATCAACTTGAAAATTTATAAAGATTTAATAAGGATGAAATGAGAATTCCTTACCCTAGAATCTCTAATTAGAACAAGATATAATATATAGTTTAATATATAATTGATGTAACCCTAACTAGACAATACAACAAACCCTCAAATTACATATGTTGGGATTCTAGTATTTCCTTCAAATCTATCTTTATTAGACAAGTTTCACTGAGAAAACTAGAAGGCAATAAAGGTATTCAAAGTATGAATAGTCTGAATAGAGAGAATTTGATGTTTGCGTGTCCATTGGAAGTTTTGGAGATGTAAAGATGAAGGAAGTTTCCTTTGTGATTTATGAAATCAAGAATTACCAGAACTGAAAGAAATCCTTCAGTAACAGTCCAGATACTTGCAGCTTTCAAGCAGGCAATTTTAGGAGCACTCTGGGAAACTCTGTGAATCTTATGTCTGCCATCCACCTACCTGCCTGCCTGCCACCACTGTTAGAAAGTAGTTTCACGTCCTCTTCTGCCAAATCCTGTGATGATTGATTTAACTTGTGTACCCTTTTCTGTGCTTTGAAAGCATTTGCTGACCCCTTTATTCAGAAAAATCAACTTGGTCCTTTATGCTGTTCTCTCTAGATCTTAAATGAGCTGGAATCTACATTATACTGCGATTGGTGGTAATGGCCATGGTGGAGGTATAGCCCAGGTTTTATTGGGAGTGTTCAATTTATAATACATTTTTCTGTCAAGCAAAGATTAAAGACTCAAGGATACTGCCTATAAGAATTTTAAAAATTAAAATACTAATCATGTCAGGCATTTAATATACTTGGTGCCTATCTCTGACCTTCAAAACAATGCACATAATAGTTGTTGGAGCTGGGAGTTTTACCCAGGGCTTTCTGGCTTTAAAACCCTTTCTCGTTTACTCTGACATTCTCTCCAAGAGTATTTATGGAAGATTCAATTTTTTCCGTGGTGCACTCTATACATATTTACTAATCTGTCAGTCACTCATCCAGGTAGATATTTTCCCCATTTTGCAGATAAGGGCTCTAAAGTTCAGAAAAATTAAAATTTCCCCCAAAGTTCCCAGAGATGGTAAATGCCACAAATTAGTAAGTAATAAAACCTAGTTGCAGCCTTTCTGAATTTTATTTTTAAATGAAATTCATGACCACATTTGTAGTAGCCTCACAGACAGAAGATAAAAAGCAGATTAAAAAAAAGTCAAGGTGAATAAAATAATCCTATCTCAACCTAGTAAAGAGAAGCAAAAGCAGAATATATATTATCTCATGAAAAATAGTTATTTAATCCTTTGCTACTACTCAGACCTCGGTTGTAGGACTGATGCCTATGGGTTGGGTGACACTTTGTTTCTTGTATCTCCTTTGATTTTTGTGTTAATTTTACTGTTTTTCTTATCTGTGAGTTAGAAGTCAGTGCCACTTTTTCAAAATATTTATCTAGGATTACTACTGATTACATTACATTAATTAATTCAGCAAATACTTAGTGTCTACTAAATGCCAGAACTATGCGAGGTACTCAGAATACAGTGCTCAAAAATGTAAATATTCACCTTACCTTGTGGACTTTACCCTTTAGTGGGGAGAAAGAGAATAAGCAAACAATGAAATAAATATGTAATTACAAATTTTATAAGTGTGTAGAAGTAAAGAAACAGGACTTTTTCTTTTAAGGTGTCCAAATTGATTGGAGGAGAGCAATATGGGTTGAGATTAGAATTAGACAAGGGCCTAGAATCATGAAGAAGGGGGTGAGATGTTATTTTCAGTACATTTTAAATCTGATTCTAAGCACAGGGTAACAATTCAACCATCCATCTATTCTTCATCCATCCATCCTTGTCTGTAATGTGGAGAAGGAATTGTAGAGGTAATGAATGAAGTGAAGAGATTAAAAATGATGTGATACAAAAATAAACTCAAAATGGCTTAAAGACTTAAATATAGGACATGACAATATAAAACTCCTAGAAGAGAACATAAGCAAAACATTCTCTGACATAAATTGTACCAATATTTTCTTAGGTCATTCTCCCAAGACAATAGAAATAAAAGCAAAATAAACAAATGGGACCTAATCAAACTTACAAGCTTTTGTACAGCAAAGAAAAAAAAAATGAAAAGACAACCTATGGACTGGGAGAAAGTATTTGTAAACGATGCAACCAACAAGGGCTTAATTTCCAAAATATACAAACAGCTCATACAACTCAACAACAACAAAAAACAAACAACCCAATTGAAAAATGGGCAGAAGACATAAATAGACATTTCTCCAAAGAAGGCATACGGATGGCCAAACAGCACATTGAAAAGATGCTCAACATCACTAATTATTAGAGAGATGCAAATCAAAACTACAATGAGGTATCACCTCACACCAGTCAGAATGGCCATCACTAGAAAATCTACAAATAACAAATGCTGGAGAGGGTGTGGGGAAAAGGGAACCCTCCTACACTGTTGGTGGGAATGTAAATTGGTGCAGCTATGATAGAAAATGGTATGGAGGTTCCTCAAACAACTAAAAATAGAACTACCATACAATCCAGCAATCCCACTGGATTGCAAAAAGATACATGCACCCCTATATTCATAGCAGCACTATTCACAATAGCCAAGACATAGAAACAACCTAAATGTCCATCAACAGATGAATGGACAAAGAAGATGTGGTACATATATACAGTGGAATGTTACTCAGCCATAAAAAAGAGTGAAATAGGGCTTCCCTGGTGGCGCAGTGGTTGAGAGTCCACCTGCCGATGCAGGGGACATGGGTTCGTGCCCCAGTTCGGGAAGATCCCACATGCTGCGGAGCGGCTGGGCCCGTGAGCCATGGCTGCTGAGCCTGCACGTCTGGAGCCTGTGCTCTGCAATGGGAGAGGCCACAACAGTGAGAGGCCCGTGTACCGCAAAAAAAAAAAAAACAAAAAAGAATGAAATAATGCCATTTGCAGCAACATGGATGGACCTAGAGATTATCATACTAAGTGAAGTTAGACAGAGAAAGACAGATATCATATGATGTCACTTATATGGTGGAATCTAAATTATGACACAAATGAACTTACCTACGAAACAGAAACAGACTCACAGACATAGAGAGCACACTTGTGGTTGCCAAGAGGGAGGGGGGATGGGAGAGGGATGGATTGGGAGTTCAGAATTAGTAGATGTAAACTATTATATATAGACTGGATAAACAACAAGGTCTTACTATATAGCATAGGGAACTATATTAAAAAATCCCGTGATAAACCATAATGGAAAAGAATGTGAAAAAGAATATATATATATATGTGTGTGTATATATATATATATATATATATATATATGTATAACTGAATCACTTTGCTGTACAGCAGAAATTAACACATTATAAATCAACTATACTACAAAAAAATAAATTTAAAAAAATGATGTGATAGTTTAATGATATAAGTGTATCAGGGTTCCCCAGAGAAGAACCTATAGGATGGATGGCTCATGATAGATAGATAGATAGATAGGTAGATTTAAAAGAATCAGTCCCTGTGATTGTGGAGGCTGGCAAGTCCAAAAATCTGTAGGGCAGAAAGGCTGGAAATCAGGGAAAAGTTGACGTTGTGGTCTTAAATCTGAAATTTGTAAGGCTGGCAGTATGCTGGGAATTCAGGATGGATTTCTATACTGTGGTCTTGAAGCAGACTTCCTTTTTCTCCATGAAGTCTCAGTTTTTGCTTTTAAGGACCTCAACTGATTGGATGAATCCCATTTGCAATATCAAGAATAATATCCTTTAATTAAAGTCAACTGATTGTAAATTTAAATTACATATACAAAGTGCCTTCAGAACAACATATAATTTAGTGTTTGACCAAACAACTGGGCAGCATAGCCTAGCCAAGTTGACACATAAAATTTATCACCAGAGATCATATTGATAGAAGGATGAATGGAGAGAAGATGAATTTGTAACATTTTGGAGGTAGAATCTATAGAACTTGTCAATGGATTAGATGTGAGGGTGAATTACAGGCTTCTCATGTGAGCAATGGATTTTAACCATTATGATGTGGACCAGATGAGTTTCTCTGTTTTCTAATAGAGGTTGTGCTGATTTCAGCCCAAATAATATGACTGGCAAGGTAAGATTACTTTTGGTAAGCACTTTAAATGGCTAAATAGTATTGGGAAGAAATTCTGTTTGTATCTGCCTGGTTATATTTGGCTGGTACTAATGTAGAATAAAAATTCACCTTGCCTTCTCTTTCTCATCCAGAAATAATTACATGCAAATAGTAATCTGCTCTTTATACAATAATGTGAAATGAGAGGAAGCAGGGCCAAATATTTTTGGAAGGAACAGCTTTCAAATGTGCCAGTTAAAGTGTCTCCAATTTTTTTTTATTGCTAATCATAGTAGGTCTTATTTTCTAATCAAAGCTTACATATGCTCCACCAGGGAATCTGGAAGATATGCTGTCTCAATCTAATTTTACATAATATCATTCAAAGCCAATAAAATGTAGTCTTGTCAGATACAAAAGTTTAGGAGGAAAGAAAATAATATATGCACCAAATATTAAGTACCTTCTCTGCAAGTTGCTGCAAATTCTCTTTGTTCCCAATTCTTCTCTCCTTTTCTTAACTGTTAATTATGAAATTAAATAGACAGTTCTGAAAAAATAATAGACATCTTCTCAAAGCTGATTTATAGTGCCAGTTTTTCCTTTCTAAAGCAGAATATCAAATGAATAGAAAATCATTCCAGATATTGAAAATTAAGAATTAAAAATATAGGAAATCATTTTTCTAGATTAATTTCTGGAGGTTGATGAATAACTTTCTTTCATTTTATTTCAGAAAATGTTTGCTTTCACTTTTATATACTTATTACTGTAAGCCACAAGTGAAAGTCTTGATAACCCATAAAGTCAAATTTCTTCAAACTTTTAAATGGTTAATTTTGCATACAATTTAGAGTAGGTTTAGTCAAATTTCAATTACCTCAGCTTATTAGTGTTTTATATTTGTAAAATTTCTAAATAAATGAAACTTCATCTAATTAAATAAATCAAGTTTTGTGATTATCAATTTAATTCATTTATTTCATAAATTTTAGTAAGTATCTCTATTTATATATAGTCATCCCTCGATATCCATGGGAGACTGGTTCCAGGATCCCTCATGGATACCAACATTCATGAATGCTCAAGTCTCTTATGTAAAATGCATACATATTTGCATATAATAGTATAATCCATGGTTGGTTGAGTCTACAGATGCAGAACCCACAGATATGGAGGGACACTATACAAGGCATAAGCTAAGTTTCTTAGTTTCATGTGCCTGTCGTAATAGATTACCAAAAACTTGTCTTAAAACAGAATTTTGTTCTCTCAAAGGTCTGGGTGCCAGAGGTACGAGATCAGAGGGTTACCAGGGCCACACACTCTCTCCAGAGGCTCTAGGGGAGAGTCCATTCCCTGTGCCTCTTGCAGCTTCTGCTGGCTGCCCATGTGGCTCTATCACCCCAACCTCTACCTCAGTTTCCACACTGCCTTCTTCTCTTCTTCATGTATTTAAGTAATCTCCCTCTACCTCTCTTGTATAAGGACCCTTGTGAATGAATCTAGGGCCCATCCAGGTAATACAAGATGATCTGCTTATATCAAGAGTCTTAACCACATCTGCAAGGACACTTTTTACAAATCAGGTAACATTTACAGGTCTCAGGGATTAGGGTATGGACATATCTTTGGAGTCACCACTCAACCTACTACACCAAACAGTGTAAGGAATATGAGTGTGGATTAGACAACGGCTTTATTTTCACAAATGTGCCATTATTAAGCTTTAGTCTTTCAGTTGAAATCCCATTCTGTATACTATTCTGTAAACCTGGGGTTGGGACTCTGCAATCCACATTTCTGCTTGGCCAGCTCACTCCCCACTAGACTCTGTCATGGAAAGTACTGAAGGAAACCTGGAATCCTGGAGCAGGAAGAGAGGCTTCTTCCTATTTGCATTTTATTCCTGTTTTTACTTGCTTTTCCTGTCATCGCCACTCTTGCAATGCTTCTTCACCCAGGTAGTGACAGTTCACTTGGTAGCAGCAAGTAATTCTGATTTGCTCTTTTTCCAACATTAGCTAAACCAACCTCATAATACTCATCAGAGACACCAGCACCGGCTGACTAGAATCCCTTCCTCATAGGTCTGGGCCCCAGTTTCACAGGGTCCTATCTCTGAGCTCAGCAATACTAACAACAGCCAAGCAGTAATCCCTATTCAGAGGTCTGAGTTTCAGCTTTGTAGGGCACCTCCTCCAACCTTCTAAGTTTTAATAGTTCCAACCTTGCCATTTCCCAGCCCTAGGGATAGTAGTCCCTTCCTGCTGTTATAACCACTATGGTAATTTAGTGTTTCCTCTGTCCTTATAATCTAATACAGATACAAAATATCTCCAAAAATAACTGTCAAATAAGGCTAAAAGTAATATATTCTAAGAGTTATAGCTAGGAGGAGTGAGAGGATTTTTTTATTTCTTCAGATGGGTAGGATCTAGGTAAAGTCTTATAAATTAGTCAAGAGTTTGGTCTATAAGAGATAACAATGGAAGGGCATTTCTCAAGGAAAGCTTTCTGAAAGGTATCAGTTTACCTTTCTCAAAATCTCCTTAACAATGTTTGGCATTCTCTTGCCAATTGAAAGTCATCAAAGTTATGTATTCTCTACTAATATAACAAAGCCGTCAAAGATTGGTGAGTTATTTGCCCCTATGACTAAGTAACTATAGATGATTTACTGCTGAAAACTAGAAAACTGAATGAGTAGTTCAGTGTTTTGGTAAGTTCCCTTTTTTATTCCTCTGTTCTTATTGGTTACTTCTACCTGGTGTCACTGTGCCTCGCTGCTGCCTCAGTTATTCAGTATTATTCTGTCTCCCTCAATAGACAGTCTGTTGGCCTTTGTGACAATTATTTGACTGTGCAGATGCTATTTTAGTTTATTAACTAGCTTGATTGCTGTGTTGTAGAAGCATGACCTCGGAGTATTACGATACATAAACTTATCCCGGTTTCAGCTTTCCCTTTCTGGAACAGGAGGGTAAAATTTTTACTTTTTTGTAGGTCACAGGTGTTCATCCTACAGTGATGACAGTCAGAAAAAAGTTTGCTGAGCAACCTTTGAGACCTAAATATTAAAGACTCACTAGGCCATATCTAAAGTTCTCTAAAATGAGCCTGGGTTATAGGATCATAAATAAAAGACCTGAGGATAAACACTAGCCATTTAACACTGACTAAAAAGTGATGTGTTAACATCAGTGAATTTTGAGTGTAACGTTGACTGAATTTGAGGCTATAAGGCCAACTATATATCTCCCTTTTCCCCGTGTAACATATATGGTTTATTGTGTCCACATAGTCTCTTTTCAGAGATTGTAAATTACATTATTTACAGACTCTTGATGGTCAAAACACAGTTGGAGCTTGAAGGTCAAGGCAGAAAACTGCATCCTAAATTCCTAGTTATCAATGATGTATGGTACATAGAGCAGCACACTGTGCTGCTACAATTAAAGATCCGTCAACATCTCTAACATACACCATTATTTCAGCATTTGATAATGTGGTCATTTATCCTTACTCTTTTTTTGAATTATATGATGGCAAGGCCTCAGCTGTGGGAGGACATCTCCAAAGTTCTTTTAACAAGCTTATAAAATATTTGTCTTTTTTTTAGCTATTAAAATGCTAAATAATGAAAGTTAGGATAACCTAGCGTTTAGCAGTCTCATAACTCAAAAACAGCACCTGTATATAGGCCACATATTTTTTTAGCTCCAAATACTTGACTTAAGTGAATGTTAAGAAATAAACTGTTATTTCAGATTTCATTTTATTACTTATGTTCACTTTAAAATAAAAGCTTAGGAATATCTTTCAACAATCATTATTTTAAATGTCTTGCTTCTTGCTACTCTCTTATCAGTTAGCTATATGGAATATAGTAAAGTAAAATGAGTTCGACTCTTTGGTTTGCTCATAGGGAAATAAAAAATATCCTGAATAAAGTTTTTTTTCTATTTAAACAGTTAGCTGTTTAACTTAAAAACAGTTCATAATTATGTGATCTGAACCTCTTTATCTATGCTGTTCAATATGGTAGCCACTAGCAACCTGTTGGCAACTTGAAATGTAGTTAGTCCAAACTGAGATATTAAAAGTATAATATATACACTGGATTTTAAGACTTTCTGAAAAAAGAAAGAATAAAGTGAAACATATCCCATTAGTAATTTTATACTGATTCACATTGAAGTGATAATAGTGAGTTAAGTAAATATAGTAAAATTAATTCATCTGTTTTTTCCTTAGTGTAATGCAGCCAAATTAAAAATTACATATATCTATTCATAGTTGTATTGAATAATGTTATACAAGATGTCCCCAAGGAGCCTACACCTTTTATTGCAGATGAAATATCCAGTTGATTTGAATTGACTCACAGCAGGACGGTCTTATAAAACCTCTAAGAGAGTGGTAAGGAATCTTTTTTTAAAGGAATTCCCTCTATGCCCAATCACTTTGGTGATGCTGTTGGCAGTGCCTGTGATGGTAGATGACAAATATAGAACAAGGAAAATTTAAGAACAGAAGTTAAATACTAGAAACTGTTGGAGATAGCTTCACTGGGGAATTCTACCAAACAAACATACAAAGACGAACTGATACCTAACATTCTCAAACTATTCCAAAAAACTGAAGAGGAGGGAACACTGTGAAATTTATTATATGAGGCTATCATCACCCTGATACCAAACCAGACAAAGACACTACAAAAAAAGAAAACTACAGGCCAATATCTTCTTTGATGACTATAGATGCAAAATCCTCAACAAAATATTAGTATACTAAATCCAGCAATATGTAAAAAGGATAATACACCATGACCAAGTTGGATTCATTCCAAGGTCATAAAGATAGTTCAACATATGCAAATCAATGTAATACACCACATTAACTTAACCAGAAACCACGATCATCTCATTAGATGCAGAAAAATCATTTGACAAAATTCAACATCCATTCATGAAAATAATTCTCATCAAAGTGGGTATAGAGGGAACATATTATTACATAATAAAAGCCATTTACAACAATCCCATAGTCAACATAATACTCATTGGTGAAAAGCTGAAATCCTTTTGCTGAATTCAAGAACAAGACAGGGACGTGCACTCTCACCACTTCTCAACATGGTATTGGAAGTCCTAGCCACAGCAATCGTACAGGAAAAAGAAATAAAAGAAAGATATCCAGACTGGAAGGGAAAAGGTAAAACTGTCACTATTTGCGATGACATGATACTCTATATAGAGAACACTAAAGTTTCTACACAAAAACTATTAGAACTAATAGAGATGGGCCAGAATGGCAGAGTAGAAAGACCATAGTTTACCTCCTCTCACAAGTACACCAAAATCAAATATCTGCAGAACAACCACTGATGAAAAAGACCTGAACCTACCAAAAAAGATGTTCTACAAAGAAGGAACCATAACATGATGGGTAGGAGGGGCAGACTTGCAATATAGTCAAGTCCCATACTCCTGGGTAGGAGACCCACAAACTGGAGAATAATCATATTGCAGAGGTTCTTCCAAAGGAGTGAGAGATCTGGGCTCCCCAGCCTGGGTGTCCTGCACTGGGAACAAGAGTCCCCAAAGCATTTGGCTGTGAAGGCCAGTGGGGAATAATTTTAGGAGTCCCAGATGGCTGGGGGAAATAGACAATTCACTTTTGAAGTACACACACAAAATCTCACATGATCAGGGGCCCAGGGCAGAAGAAGTAATTTGAGAGGACCCTGGATCAGAGTCTCCCAGAGAGGCAGGAGGCAAGTGTAACTCACCCTGGGAATATAGACACTGGAAGCAGCCATCTTCGGAAGCTCCTTCTAGCACGTGGACACTGGTGCTGGTGAGCACCATTGTGGAATCCTCCCTCCAGCTTATTAGCACCAAGACCTGGCCCCACACAACAGCCTGTATGCACCAGTGCTGGGATGCCTCAGGCCAAAGAGCTAACTGGGTGAGGACACAGCCCCAGCCATCAACAGACAGGCTGCCTTAAGACCCTCTGAGCTCACAGCTGCCTTTGGATACGGCCCTAAGCACCACAGGGCCCAACACCCAGCTCCACCCACCAGTGGGAAGGCAACAGTCCCAGAATCCCCCCGGCCCTAGCTCTGCCCTCCAGGGAGCCTTCTCTAACCTCTGGACCAGCTTCACCCACCAGGGGAAAGACATCAGACTCAAGAAAACCACAATCCCGCGACCTGCAGACCCAGCCTGACAATCAGCAGCCCAGACCCTGCCATGGGATCAGCTGGACCCCAGCCACGACCACTAGCATGCCAACACATGCTTCAGGACACCCTGGACCCCATGCCAACTGTCAGGAACTGGAAACCCCCTCCAGCAACCTGACATTAGATCTGGGACCCTTGGTCCTACAACAAGACTGTATGACCCAGCTCTTCCCACCAGTAGGCCAACACTAACCCCAGGACCTGGTTTTACCCACCAGTGTGCAGACAGCAGTCTCAGAGTCTTCTGGATCCTAACTCTGCCCACCAGTGAGCCAGCATAAGTTCCAGGACACCCTGGGGTTCCACAGTCACCCACTTTGTAACCTGGTCCCACCAACTAGTGGCCAGCAGCATCCACACAAGGTAAGACCTGGCAACCAACTGGACTGGGGGCCAACCAGGCTCACCATACAGCCCACAGTTAGCCCATCACAACAGAAGAACCTACACAGCACTCATGGAGGAAACCCTAGAGCATATAACTCAGGTGATGAGAGGGGAGTGTGCTGCTGGGATGCACAGGATGTCTCCTAAAAAAGGCCATTTCTCCAAGACTGAGAAATGTAACCAACCTACCAGAAACATAATAATAAAAAAAGCAAATTAGGCAACATGAGGCAACAGAGGAACATGTTCCAGATGAAGGAACAAAATAAAACCTGAAAAGAACTAAGTGAAGTGGAGATAGGCAATCTACCTAAGAAAAAATTCAGAGTAATGATCATAAAAATGATCAAAGAACACAGGAGGAGAATGTATGCACAGAGCTAGGAGTTAGAAGTTTTTAAAAAAGAGTTATAAAATATAAAGACAACCAAACAGAGATGAAGAATACAATAACTGAAATAAAAAATACACTAGAAGGAACCAACAGTAGATTAAATGATACAGAGGAATGGATCAGTGAGCTGGAAGACAGAGTAGTGGAAATCACTGCTCTGAACAGAAAAAAAAAAGAAAAAGAAAAAGAAATAAGGACAGTTTAAGAGACATCTGGGACAATATCAAGCACACTAACATTCATATTATAGGGGCCCGAGAAGGAGAAAAGAGAGAGAAAGGGCCTGAGAATATATTTGAAGACATAATGTAGGAAAACTCCTCTAACCTGGGAAAGGAAAAAGACATCCAAGTCCAGGAGATGCAGAGAGTCCTCTACAGGATTAATCCAAAGAGGAACACACAAGACATATTGTAATTAAAATCACAAAAGTTAAAGAGAAAATATTAAAAGCAGCAAGGGAAAAGCAACAAATAACATAGAAGGGAACTTCCATAAGGCTATCAGCTGATTTTTCAGTGGAAACTCTGCAGGTCAGAAGGGAGTGGCACAATATATTTAAAGTTATGAAAGGGAAAAGCCTACAAACAAAAATAGTCTACCAAGCAAGGCTCTCCTTCAGATTTGATGGAAAGATCAAAAGCTTTACAGACCAGCAAAAGCTAAAATAGTTCAGCACCACCAAGCCAACTTTACAACAACTATTAAAGGAACTCCTTTAGGCAAAAAAGAAGAGGCCACAACTAGAAACATAAAAATTACAAAATGGAAAAGCTAATCAGTAAAGGCAAACATACTGTAAAGGTAGGAAATCATCCATATGCAAAGCTAGTAGGAAAGCTAAAAGACAAAATAGTAAAATCATCTATATCCACAGTAAGCAGTTAAGGGATACACAAAATCATTAGGGGAGGAGAGTACAAATGCAGGCTTGTTAAAACTCATTTGAAAGTAAGAGATCAACAGCTTAAAACAATCATATATATATTACAAAAAGTACCTGAGAAAATAACCTCAAAGGAATTAAGAAAATGGCAATAAGAACACACATATCAATAATTGCCATGAATGAATGGACAAATGCTCCAATCAAAAGACATAGAGTGGCTTAATGGATACAAAAATAAGACCCACACATATGGGTTCACGACTGGGGTCAAGTGAGCCTACAAGACTCACTTCAGATCCAAAGGTACAAACAGAATGAAAGTGAGGGGATGGAAAAAGGCATTCCATGCAAATGGAAAGCAAAAGAAAACCATGGTAGCAATACTTATATCAGACAAAATAGACTTGTAAAGACTTACAAGAGACAAAGGAGGACATTATATAATGATTGAGGAATCAATCCAACAAGAATACATAACAATTGTAAATATATTTGCACCCAACACAGGAGCACCTAAATACATAAAGCAAATAATAACAGACATGAAGGGAGAAATTGACAGCAACACACTAATAATAGAGGACTTTAACACTCCACTTACATCAATGGGCATATTATTCCGACAGAAAGTCAATAAGGAAACACTGGCCTTACAGTTACATCAGATGGCTTAATATATATATATATATATATATATATATATATATATAGAACATTCCATCTGAAATCAACAGAATACACATTCTTTTCAAGTGCACATGGAATATTCTCCAGGATAGATCACATGTTGGGCCATAAAAAAATCCTTGGTAAATTTATATTTTCTTAAGTCATATGAAGCATCTTTTCTGACCACAATACTATGAGACTAGAAATCAACTACAAGAAAAAATCTGCAAAAAACAAAAACATGTGGAGGCTAAACAGTATGCTACTAAACAATCAATGGATCACTGAAGAAGTCAAAGAGGAAATAAAAAAAAAATACCTGGAGCCAAATAAAAATATAACAATCCAAAATCTATGTTAATAAATGTGATCAATAAGGGGTTAATATATGAAATATATAAACAGCTCATGTAACTGAACATCAAAAAAAACAAACAACCCAATTAAAAAATGTGCAGAAGACCTGAATAGACATTCTCCCAAAGACATTAAGATGGCCAACAGGCACATGAAAAGATATTCAACACACAATGATATATCACCTTAAACCTGGCGGAATGGCTATCATCAAAAAGAACACAAATAACAAATGTAGATGAGGATATGGAGAAAAGGAAATGCTCATACACTGTCGGTGGGAATGTAAATTAGTGCAGCCACTATGGAAAACAGTATGGAGGTTTCTCAAAAAACTAAAAATAGAACTACCATATGACCCAGCAATTCCACTCATGAGTATATATATATGAAAAAATTGAAAACACTAATTTGAAAAGGAACATACACCCCAATGTTCATAGCAGCATTATTTACAACTGCCAAGATATGGGTAAAAAAGATCTGAGATGTACACACACACACACACACACACACACACACACACACACACACACACAATGGAATACTACTTAGCCATGAAAAAGAATGAAATTTTTCCATTTGCAACCACATGGATGGACTTGGAAAATATTATGCTAAGTGAAATAATTCAGACAGAAAAAGACAAACACTGTATGATATCACTTATATGTGAAATCTAAAAATTAAAACAAACTAGTGAATATAACAAAAAAGGAAACAGACTCACAGATAATGAGAACATATTAGTGGTTTCCAGTGCAGGGGGTACAATAGGATAAGGGATTAAGATTTATAAACTATTATTAATAAAATAAATAAGGTACAAGGATATATTGTACAACACAGCAAAAATAGCCAATATTTTATAAAAATATAAATGGAATATAACCTTTAAAAGTTGTGAATCACTATGTTGTACACCTATAATTTATATAATATTATACATCAGTTATATCTCAATTAAAAAAAGAATATATAATAGTGGCTAAAAAAAACCAAACAAAACTATTAGAACTAATAGATGAATTCACTAAGGTAGCAAGATACAAGATTAATATACAGAAATGCGTTGCATTTCTTTACACTAATAATGAAATATCAGAAAGTTAAAAAATATTTCATTTAAAGTTGCATCAAAAAAAAAAAACCTAGGAACAAACTTAATCAAGGAGATGAAAGACCTATACACTGAAAACTGTGAAATATTGATAAAGGAAACTGAAGATGATTTAAAGAAATGGGGAGATATCCCATGCTCTTGGATTGGAAAAATTAATATTATTAAAATGACCATACTATCCAAAGTAACCTACAGATTTAATGCAATTCCTATTAAAAATACCCATGACATTTTTCACAGAACTAGGACAAATAATCCTAAAATTTATATGGAACCACAAAAGACCCAGAATTGTCAAGCAGTCCTGAGGAAATAGAATAAAGCTGGAGGTATAACCGTCCAGACTTAAGACTATACTACACTACAAAGCTAGAGTAATCAAAACAGCATGGTATTGGCACAAAAACAGACATAGATCAATGGAACAGAATAGAGAGCTCAGAAATAAACTCATGTACTTACAGTCAATTAATCTACAGCAAAGGAGGCAAAAGTATACAATGCAGAAAACACAGTCTCTTCAACAAGTGATGCTGGGAAAGCTGGACAGCTATATTAAAATGCTCCCCCATACCACATACAGAAATAAACTCAGAATGGTTTAAAGACCTAAATATAAGACACCATAATTCCTAGAAGAGAACATAGACAAAACATTCTCAGACATAAATCATACAAATATTTTCTTAGATGAGTCTTCAAAGGCAAAGGAATAAAAGCAAAAATAAACTAATGGGACCTAATCAAATGTAAAAGCTTTGCACAGCAAAGGAAACCATCAACAAAATGAAAATACAACCTACAGAATGGGAGAAAATATTTGCAGATGATGTGAACAACAGGGGTTAATATCCAAAATATACAAACAGCTCATACAACTCAATATTGAAAAAAACAAAAAACCCAATCCAAAAATGGGCAGAAGACCTAAATAGGCATTTTTCCAAAAAAGATATACAGATGGCCAACAGGCACACGAAATGATGCTCAACATTGCTTATTATTAGATAAATGCAAATTAAAGCCACAATGAGGTATCACCTCTTATTGGTCAGAATAGCTATCATGAAAATGTCTACAAATAATAAATGCTGGATAGGATGTGTAGAAAAGGGAATCCTCACACACTGTTGGTGGGAATGTAAATTGGTACAATCACTATGGAAAACAATATGGAGGTTCCTTAAAAAGCTAAAAATACAGCTACCATATGATCCAGCAATCCCACGCATGGGTATGTATCTGGAAAAAACCAAAAACACTAACTCAAAAAGATACATGCACTCCAACGTTCATGGCAGCACTATTTACAATAGCCAAGGCATGTAAAAACCCACGTGCTCATCAGCAGATGATTGGCTTAAGATGTGATATATGTATACAATGGAATATTACTCAGCCATAAAAAAGAATATTACCATTTGCAGCAACATGGATGGACCTAGAGATTATTATACTAAGTAAAATACGTCAGACAAAGACAAATATATGACTTTACTTATATGTGGAATGTAAAAATAAAATTACAAAGAAAACTGTACACAAAACAGAGACAGACACAGAAAACAAACATGCTTACCAAAGGGGAGAGATGGTGGAGGGACCAATTAGGAGTATGGGATTAATAGATACAAACTGTTATACATAAATAGATAAGTAATGAGGATTTACTGTATAGCACAGGGAATTATATTCAATATCTTGTAATAACCTATAATGGAATAAGAAAAAAATATAACTGAATAATTACACCATACACCTGAAATTAACACAGTACTGTAAATCAACTATACTTCTATAAAAAAAGAAAACACACTAATACACACACACAAAATGAGTACAGGCCTCATATTTGGAGTCTTTATTTAGATATAGTATTTACTTAAATGTTAAAATATTATCTAGCTAAAATTTGATAATTAAGAAAAGAAAGAGATACAGATTTCAAATGCTCAGGGTAGGTAGAAAAGTACTTAGTATCTGTGATCATCTCCCTCTTTTGTTAGAAAACTTCCTCAGTCAAGTATTTCTTACCATCTCACTTGATTTTGAAAGGAAATCATTATCATGAAGTAGGGAGAAAAATTTATTTACTGTTTTCCTATTGATGATGCTGTGAAGTCTGAGGTTTGCTATACTCTGGCAGTTTGGAAAGAGTCCATTTTGTTATTTCTTTGGAACTTTTTTCTCTGTCAGCCATGAGTTTCAAGTTTAGTACTTGTTGAAATATGGTTTTAATATAAGTCCCAAAACAGAGGCAGATATTCAAATTAAATCCCTTTCAACATGTGCTTTTCTAAATCTTGCCTCTACTACTTAAGGGCTATGTTACATTGGACAAGCTAATCTCTCTGTGCCCTTTTCTTTCTCTATAAAATGGGTATACTAATGGTACATATTGCACTAAGTTGTTTTAAAGACTAAATGAGCTAGAATATAAAAACTGCTTAGAATATTGCTAAGCATACTGTGGGGGAGGAAAAAACAACTTTCTCCTCTACCTCCCTAGGTTCACTAACTGAGGCCCTGCAAATTAGACTGACAAAGGCAGGTTAACACATGAAGCACACATCCACAGAAGAGAAACTCAGTGATGAGTAACTCAAAGTGGTGGCTTTTATAGCATCTTAAAAAAGAGCAATGGGTGGACTGGAATCAAGATGGCAGAGTAGTAGGACATAGAACTCACTTCCTACCACAAATACATCAATAATACACCTACAAATGGAACAGTTCTCACGGACAGCTACTGAACATTACCAGAAGATCTCAGAAACCTGAAAGGACAAGAAAGGTCTCCACGTAATTGGGTAGGACAAAAGGAAAAAAATAAAAACAAAGAGGAAGCAGGACAGGTTCTGTACCCCTGGGAGGGGGCTGAAGGAGAGGAGAGGCTCCTGTACCTAGGGAAGTACGCTCACTGGGGAAATCAGCCAGGACAGAAAAGAAGCTTCACAGGCTCAGAGGAGAGTACAACAACTGGTTTGTGGCAGTCAGGACAGAGGCGGTCCATGCCACCGCCCTGTGTGTCCCAGCCTGTGATGCGTGTCTAGTTGTATGGGCAGGGTCTGGGTGCTGAAACACAGGGTTTAGAGGACAGACCCAGGGAGAGAACTTGTGTTGCTTGTGCAGAGACAGCCAGAAGGGGCTGGATTGGGGGGCACTGCTCTAGGGTGTGTACGTGGAAGAAGCCTGAGCTGCCACAGAAGTGCCATTGTTAAGTGGTGTGCAAAGAGAGGGGTAGGGCTGCCACTGAAGCCTCTTTCCCCACTTGCTGAACCCTGCCTCCATGGGCTCCAGGGGAGGCTCCCATCTGGGCAGGCTCACACTCCCTGGCCATGGCCTCAGTGGCCCCAGGAATACAAGCCAGTGGCTTGCCTCCATGCAGTGGTGGGGCTGAAATAACAGCTGAGCCCCAGGGGCCATGTAACTTAGGAAGCAGGGCTGAAATCTCTCCCTGCAGCTGCGTGAGCCACAGATTTACACCTCCTCTTCCAGCTTTGTAAATTCAGCACCTGCAGAACATCCAAATGGACAACAGATGCTCCCATGGCTGGGACAGGTCTGGCCTTAGAAGCTATGGGCTTTGTGGGCACGTACACACAAAGGCTGGGCTGGGCTAGGGTCTGAGCTGCCTCCATATCTCTCACAGTGGGTCTAGGTGTGCAACTACTGCAGTTCTGGGACCTGACTTCAGTGTATCTGCACTGGTGGCCTTGTGAAAACAAAGCCTAAGAGGCACCAGGGCCGATTACCAGCCTATCCAGCATATTGCCAGCATATTCTCGGCTGAGGTGGTCTGAGAGCAGTGACAACAACAGTGTACTCTGTGAGCCTGCACAATGGGTGAATGGTGACACAACAGAGCACACTCACAGCTGACCATAGCCAGCAGAGGAACACTCAGTGGCTTCTCTCCTAGTGGGAGTGCTCCAATCCTGTGTACCTCACACCACAGATCAGAAACACAGCTCACAAATGGATCTGGGGGCTTCTACTCCAAATAGGGAGATGACCCTACCCCTGAAAGTGCAGTGACAACCACAGAGCAAAGAGGAGGCCACACTCAATATCCAGTGCATGCCCTGGTCACCACAACATCAGTCACACCTCCTATCAAGGGTATAACAGCCAGCATACACTGAGGAAAGAGGTAGAAAACATCCATACTCAAAACAATGCTCACACCAAAAAATATTAAACCCACACTGGTTACACAGGGACATTCCCACATAAAAATAGCCTTCCAAGATCACAGTAGATAACCGTTTCTCCTAAACTCATAGAGCAAGAGAAATATAAGTAAAATGAAGAAGCACAGGAACCACTCCCAATTATGAGAAAAGAATCTAAAAAGTAATAAATATATATATATATATATGTATAACGGAATCACTTTGCTCTACACCTGAAACTAATACAACGTTGTAAATCAACTATACTCAAATAAAATTAAAGCATTTAAAAAAAAGTATGTGGAGAAAAAAAAAAAAAAAAGATTGAGAGAATTCCCCTGAAAGAACAAACAAATGAAACAGAACTCTTCAATCTAATAGACACTGAGTTCAAAATGGAGATAATGAAAACACTGAAGGAATTAAGAAAGGCTATCAACAGAAATACAGATTACTGTAAAAAGGAACTAGAAACTACAAGGGGGAGCCAAGAAAAACTAGAAAATTCATTTGAAGAGACAAAAGCTAACCAAAGGCTATGAATAGCAGAATGAATAATTCAGAAGAATGAATAAGTGATCTAGAAAACAGAATAATGGAAATCACCCATTTAGAATAGCAGACAGAAACCCAAAGGAAAAAAAATAAATTAAAAGCAATATAAGACACCTATGGGATAATATCAAGTATGCCAATCTACACATAATAGGGATCCCAGAAGGAAAAGAAAGAGAAAAGGGGATTGAAAATGTATTTGAAGAAATTATGGCTGAAAACTTCCCAAACCTAAAGAAGGAAACAGACATCCAGATACAGGAAGCACAGAGAGTCCCAAACAAGATAAACCAAAACAGACCTACACCAAGACATAATAAAAATAACAAAAGTTAAGAGAGGATTCTAAAGGCATCACGAGAATAACAAAGAATTAACTACAAGGGAACCCCCATAAGGCTGTCAACTGATTTTTCTACAGAAATGTTGCAGGCCAGAAGGAAGTGGTAAGGTATATTCAAAGTCCTGAAATGGAAAAATCTGCAAGCTAGGATTCTCTACCCAGCAAGATTATCATTTAGAATAGAGGGAGAGAGAAAGAATTTCTCAGACAACAAAAATTAAAAGAATACAGCAATACTAAACCTATCCTAAAGGAAATATTGAAAGTTCTTCTCTAAATAGAAAAGAAGAATCCATAGGAAGAGAACATTAATATTGGAAAACAAATCACTTAAATAAGCCAGTACACAGGCTAAAAAAAAAAATTCTGTGAAAGTGATAATAACCTCAGTGAACAGCAAAAGGATGAACATGAAGATGCAAAAGAGGACATGAAAATCATAAAGTGTTGGCGAGGAGAGTAAGAATATGTAGATTTTTTTTTTCTAGAATGTGTTTGAGCTTATATGACTACCATTCTAAGGCAAGTAAATATAGGAAGGTGTTAACATATTTGAAAAACAGGGCAACCACAAATCAAAAACATACAATAGATTCACAAAAACCAAAAAGAAGAGAACATAGTATACTATGAAACAAAATCATCAAACCACAAAAGGAAAAACAAAAAGAAAGGGCACAGTTGGGTAAGGGGAAGCTGGGATGAAGTGAGAGAGTAGCATTGACATATATACACTACCAAATGTAAAATGGATGGCTAGTGGGAAGCTGCTGCATAGCACAGGGAGATCAGTTCGGTGCTTTGTGACGACCTAGAGGGATAGGATAGGGAAAGTGGGAGGGAGGCTTAAGAGGGAGGAGGGGCTATGGGGATATATGTATACATATAGCTGATTCACTTTGTTGTACAGCAGAAACACAACATTGTAAAGCATTTATACTCCAATAAAGACGTGGGGAAAAAAAAGGGGGAAAAAGAAGAAATATAAAATCAATGGGAAAACAAGGTTTAAAATGGCAATAAATACTAACTACCAATAATTACCTTAAATGTCAGTTAACTAAATGCTCCAGTCAAAAGACACAGAGTGGCAGACTGGATTAAAATATAAGAGCCTACAGTATGCTGCCTACAAGAGACCCATTCAGTCTTCCAAAAGACTGAAGATGAAGGAACACTCCCAAAGACATTCTACAAAGACACCATCACCCTGATATTAAAACCAGACAAAGACACTACCAAAAAAGAAAATTATAGTTCAATATCTTTGATGAATATAGATGTAAAAATACTCAACAAAATATTAGCAAATCAAATCAAACAACACATAAGAAAGGTCATACACCATGACCAAGTGGGATTCATCCCATGGTCACAAGGATGGTTCAATATATGCAAATCAATCAATGTGATACACCACATCAACATAAGAAAAGACAAAAACCATATGTTCATCTCAATACATGCAGAAAAATCATTTGATAAAATTCAACATCCATTCATTATAAAAACCCTTAAGAAAGTGTGTATAGAGGGAACATATCTCAACATAAAAGCTATTTATGACAAATCCATATCCAATATAATGCTCAATGGTGAAAAGCTGAAAGCCTTCCTGCTAAAATCTAGAACAAGACAAGGATGCACACACTCTCACCCCTTCTCGTCAACATAGTATTGGAAGGAAGTCCTAGCCACAGCAATCAAACAAGAAAAAGAAATAAAAGTTATTCAAATTGGTAGGGAAGAGGTAAAATTGTCATTGTCCACAGATGACATGATAATACATATAGAAAACCCTAAAGACTCCAACCAAAAACAACTAGAACTGATCAACGAATTCAGCAAGGTAGCAGGATACAAGATTAACATAAGAAATCAGTTGCATTTCTTTACACTAACAATGAAATATCAGAAAGGGAATGTAAACACACAATCCCTTTTAAAATAGCAACCCCCAAAATAAAATACTTAGGAAAAAACCTTACCAAGGAGGTGAAAGACTTATATGCTGAGAACTACAAAACATTAGTAAAGGAAATTAAAGATGATTCAAAGAAATGGAAGTATATCCCATGCTGTTGTACTGGAAGAATTAATATTTTAAAAATGACCATACTACTCAAAGCAATCAACAGATTTAATGCAATCCCTATTAAATTACCCAAGGCATTTTTCACAGAAATAGAATTATACCAAAAATCATATGGAACCATAAAAGAGCCAGAATTGCCAAAGCAATCCTGAGGAAAAAGAAAAAAGCAGGAGGCATAACCATCTCAGACTTCAGACAATACTACAAGGGTACAGTAATCAAAACAGCATGGTACTGGCACAAAAACAGACATACAGGTCAATGGAACAGAATAGAGAGTCCAGAAATAAACCCACACACCTATGGACAATTAATCTTCAACAAAGGAGGCAAGAATATACAATGGGGAAAAGACAGTCTCCTCAGCAAGTGTTTGGGAAGTTGGACAGCCGTATATAAATCAATGAAGTTAGAACACACCCTCACACCATTCACAAAAATAAACTGAAAATAACTTAAAGACTAAAATATAAGACAAGACAGCAAAAAACTCCTAGAAGAGAACATAGGCAAAACATTCTCTTACATACCACTGTTTTCTTAGGTCAGTCTCCCAAGGCAATAGAAATAAAAACAGAAATAAACAAATGGGACCTAATCAAACTTACAGGCTTTTGCACAGCAAAAGAAAACATAAATAAAATGAAAAGAAAATCTACAGACTGGGAGAAAATATTTGCAAATGATGCGACCAACAAGGGTTTAATTTCCAAAATACAAAAGCAGCTCATGCAGTTCAGCAACAAAAAACAAACCCAATCAAAAAGTGATCAGAAGACCTAAATAGACATTTCTCCCAAGAAGATATACATATGTCCAATAGGCACATGAAAAGATGCTCAACATCTCTAATTACTAGAGAAATGAAAATCAAAACTACAATGAGGTACCACCTCACACTGGTCAGAAAGGCCATTATTAAAAAGTCTACAAACAACAGATGCTGGAGAGGGTTTGCAGCAAAGGGCATCCTCTTATGCAGTTGTTGGGAATGTAAACTGGTACAGCCAGTATGGAGGTTCCTCAAAAAACAGAGTTGCCATATGATCCAGAAATCACTCATATAGGCATATTCCTAGGCAAACCTATAATTTGAAAAGATGCTTGCACCCCTATGTTCATATCAGCACTATTCACAATAGTCAAGACATAGAAACAACCTAAATATACATTGACAGATGAATAGATAAAGCAGGTGTGGTACATATATACAAGAGAATACTTCTCAGCCACAAAAAAGAATGAAATAATGCTATTTGCAACAACATGGATGCAACTAGAGATTATCATACTAAGTGAAGTAAGTCAGAAAGGAAAAGACAAATATCATATGATATCACTTTTTGTGAAATCTGAAATATGGCACAAATGAACCTATCTACAAAACAGGAACAGACTCACAGAGAACAGACTTATGGTGGTGGGATGCTGGGGCAGGGAGGACTGTGATTAGCAGAGGCAAACTATTATAAATAGGATTGCTAAACAACAAGGTCCTACTATATAGCACGGGGAACTATATTCAATACCCTGTGATAAACCATAATGGCAAAGGATATGAAAAAATAATGTGTGTGTATATATATACATGTATATATATTTATTTGTATGTACGTATGTATATATATATATATACACACACACACACACACACACGTAAAACTGAGTCACTTTGCTGTACAGAAAAAATAAACAACATTGTAAATCAACTATACCTCAATTAATTGGAAATTATTTTTTTTAAAAAGAGCAATGAATTAATAGAGAAGTGACAAGCCTCCCCAAAATTGTTTTAGGCTTTCAAGGGCAGCAAACTGTGGGAAGGGAAATATGTGGTGGAAACTAAAAGATGTTGAGGGTTATTTTAGTAAGATTTGTTATATGGATTCCTCTTGGTGGTATCTCTGGGCTGATGAGCGTGTAGATGCATTTCCAGTGATTAAGAGTTAGGGGAGTATAGAGAGCTCTTCTGTCTACACTTTCTCAATTGTCTTCAGATCAAAAGACTTCTTATGCTAAAGTGGCATGTTTGGGTGGCATATTTCATACAACATATTAAATTCGCTACAAATATTAACAATTATTTTCACCATTATTAATTTATGCCATCAAATCTATTCCATATCAACTTGTTAGAAACCTGGTGAAATCCACAGTGAACATGAAACTGTTCTTGAGGAGTTCTGCCTGAGACAAGCGTCCATCTAAGAGTAGCAATGGTGTGTGAGCAGTGCCACGATGAAACCATGCTATGGTTGCTTAATCAACAAAGTTTGCTTTGGGTTGCTGACAAAACATGAGGAGTGGGCTTCTTTCTGAAATTCATCAAATGTGTGTTCTTGTTTCTCTAGACCATAAGAAACCTGTGCTCTCATTAGTAACTCCCAGAGTCAGTAGCTGGATTTCCTCCCATATACCAAGTCAGAAAATATAGAACTTTTACTCATTAATTTACCATGATCCTTTAAACATTACAAGTAAAAAGAATCTGCTTTTTTTGTCTACCAATGGACCAAGTTACATTTTTTCTAATAGCCTAAAATAAAGTTTACTAAAACATCTTCACATATGTGTGTGTCCATGTAATATTATCCCTATCAGCCGTCTAATTATTCTGACCTGTGTACACCTTTTAAAATAGTCATTCATATACATAAATGTTATATGTATACAGCAAAGTGAAGGGGTGGCATTTTTTATAATTAAAAGGCAGATAGTTTTATTGGCACAGATTCTTGCAGGAGTTGATATATTCTTGGCAAACCCTTAGAAGTGGTCTTTCCCTTGCTCCCTGAAAGTTCCTTTTGGATGAACTATTTACTGGGCCAGGAGATATCATCTGATGATCGCACAGCTCTGTGATACTAAGGACAGAGTTAGTTGAGAATTAAGGGGAGGGAGTAATACGTGTCCAAGGAAGGACAATCCAGAAATGTCAAATGGTAACAGTAGATACCATTTATGAGGTACTTACTGTGTATGCCAGGCATGAGCTAAGCACTTTACATGTTTTCGCTAATTATTGCAAAAACTCTAGACTGTAAATAATACTTCCCATTTTACCAGTGCAGAAGAAGAATTGCAGAGAGTTTAAATAACTTCAATGTGCTGTATATCATAGAGCTATGAAGTGGTGGTGATAGGTCAAGAAGCTTAGTGTCCTGGGAAAGAGCATGGATTTTAGACTCAGACATGATTTTAATACTGACCATTTAGTATTTCTTTCATATTTTTCCATTTCTCTTTGTTGTTGTAATTACTTTTTAGATGTAGCTCATGTTTTCTTTTCAAACATTTCCCTTCTTTAAATTATCCTTCCTCCCTCAGTAAGGCAAAGATCACAGTGGGTCTTTCGCAGCACACTACACAATCAAGTAGGATGATTACTTATATAATCAGAATTTCTGTAAAGAAAGTCCTATTTTGATAAAACAGATATAGTAAGGGTGAAATTTTGGTGATTATTCTTGAATTGGGAAAAAGAGTGTGGTGATTTGAGGATAGATACCAAGACAGACAGCTATGGAAATGTTCTACAGCCTGTAAGAAACACAGGGCTTTCTATCTTCACTTAATTACTTTGGTGCCTATAAAACAACATAATTAGCCCTTTCTCTCTTAGAACACAATATATTTGTCTCGTTTGCACTGTCTTTTATCCTTATTGATTTATATTACTAGTAAGCGTAATATTTTATAGTATAACAAGCAGCTTACTATTCAGTTATATGATTTGGGAAGAAGACATAAAGTTTAGACTTTTTTCTTCCTGGTCCAGTGTGGGACAGATTACATATCTATCTATACACACACATTTATGAAAATACACATATATCTCTTCATGTATTTAAACATACATACATACATACATGTATCTCAGAAATGTATAGACAAGTGATAAATACTCAAATAGCAAGAATGAAACAGAAATGTTTTCATAATATTGTCAGACATAAGTTTTTCTCTGAGTTGACGCTTTGTGTGTTAATAAAACCACAGGAGGGCAAAGCTGGTGTGGTTTATCTTCAGTCTTCACTTATTCACAGCTGCTCACTAGTAGCAATAATAATAATAATTATCACTGTAACTCATCCTCATTTAGAAAGTGAATAACAATTTTTAAATTCCATTGAAAAGGAAAAGCAAAGTTTACTGGCTGTATTGGGGTAGGTAGAGAGGTTCAATTAAATATATATTTTTTAAATATAACATCAAAATTTTACGAGATTAAGATACACATCATTTAAAATGTTCTGTGGTGAGTGTGTCTGTATCACAATTATTTGATTTACTTTAAGGATTAAAATATCATTAATTTTTGCTCTTTCCTTGTTACGTGTTTTCCTTGCCTTTGGATTAAACTGTTCAATAGTTTCATTATTTTTTATAGGTGCATGAGAGATTAGTGTTGAAGCTAATTACTGACTGCAAGTATCCAGTACACTTTGTTCTGATAAATAATTTTCTTCTCACTTTGAAATAAGTAATTTAAAATTTTCATTGAACACTGATTTCTTAAAAAATATTTAATTTATTTATTTAGACTGTGCCAGGTCTCAGTTGCAGCACACAGGATCTTTTAGTTGCGGCATGAGGACTCCTTAGTTGTGGCATGCATGCGGGATCTAGTTCCCCGACCAGGGATCAAACCCAGGCCCCCTGCATTGGGAGCGTGGAGTCTTACCCACTGGACCACCGGGGAAGTTCCGAACACTGATTTTTAAGGGATGAATTATCTGAAAATTCAGATAAAACTGAAAGCCTAAATAAAATTGAATATGCTTGTTTGAAATTTATATATTCCTACATTCAGTTATTTCTGAAGTTGGTAGAAACTTTATATATATACAAACTATTTCCATTTGGTTTTAATTGGATTCTTATGAGTGTCCCTAAAATAACGGGAAAAGTCTATATTGTAGATGAAGAATTATCAAATGTAATTAATTGTGGAAAATAAGAAAGTATAAAATTACAGAGTAGGCTCTGATGTCCTACTTTATAAGTCTATCACTTTTTTAGTATCTTTATATTTCAGACAATTAATGTCCAACATTTCTAGATTATCTCTGAGAAAAGGAAGATAAAATGTACAAAACTATTAAAATTTTTTCATTTTGAGGCCTTTGAGGTCTTGAGCAAGAAAATTGGTAGATTCTTTGAACTTCAGGGTTTGTTTTACTATGTTAGCCACATATGCAAAAGACAATAGCCCTGAAACTCTCCTCTTTCCTACTTAAGTCAAAATTCAAAAATCCCTTTGGAACTGAGACCACTCTTGTAATTCCTTTGTATTCCATATTGTACTTGGTGCTTAATAAATACTTCATGAATGAGCTCTCAAGGTAATTATTTTTCCTTGATTTCTATCAACTTTTACTTTAAAAGTCTTCTCAGATTTTCATAGGTATGATGAGATTAGTACAGTAGTTACTATGTTCTTTCTTCTATTTTTATCCAAATGTAGACCATTTTGGATCTGCCTTATCTAAGTATTAAAAATATCAAAATTCTTTAAAATCTGTAATGTTATTTAATTATCTTAATGCACTTTATGAAATTAAACAGTCATCTCACAGACTACCTGACATTTACATAATTTAGACATATCTATTACTGGAGTTCTTGCTTTTGTATGGCTCAGATTCACTTAGTGATGTTGTTTTTAGAATATTGGATTAATGTGTCTGCCAGAACATTCATTAAGTATAGAACAAAATTTCAAGATGACTCATATCCAGATGTCCAGTGCAAAGAACCAATTACTTTTTTTCTTCTATATTTAAGGCCATAGTTTCCCTAAGGGTTCAGTTAAGAACTGCATGTATTATTTTTTGCATATATTAAATATTAGGCTTCAAGAAAGGTGGCTATAGATTAATATAACTCTACTCACTGAATAAAGTACTTTAAAAACTAGTTTGTATTTCAGATGGTGAACTTATATCTTGCAAAAGAACTAATTAAATATCCAGAGACAGAGTTATTTGCGAAAAATGCCCATAAATTCTCAATTTTTTTAGTGTAATTTAATTGATTAATAACAGATTGGGCCATTGCTTAAACAAACAGAGATGACACGGTCTAGAGCATCAAGTGAAGAGAAAACTTAGTAGCTATTCTGTTAATTCAGATCCATAAAAAGGAAAACTAGAGAATTTATAATATACAATTTAGAAGGGATTACTGGGGTTGACTATACTCTAATTAGCAAAACTAAATAATTATGACTTTCTCCCTTTGTTTTGATAACTTGGTTTATACTTCCATTGATTAATTCAAGAAACCTATACATTATTATCAAGCGAATGGGCTAAATAATCTTAAGTAAAGCAGGGTCTACAAGTAGGAATCTAAGTCATGACAGACCTCTTTTATTCTGGGCTCTGAAACAGCCCAATCCATTGTCAACCTAGTACTTCAAGCCACAATAAGCAGTCCATGAGAGGTGGGACTCAAGATGATACCTATTTGCCCTTCTAGTTCTTAAGAGTAAAGGTTTGACTAATGCCCAAAGGGTAAACATCCCTTAATCTGACACAATCAGAACCAGTAAATGGTCAAATGATAGAAAAAGCGGTCTATTTTTAACCAAAACATTCATCACCAATCTTTTGATATAGGACCAAGGACTTTTCTTTGAGTTCTGTTCTGGGAATTGCAATTCCGGATTTACTTTCCTATTTAAGCCACACCAATGCTGCATCATCTGAGATTTCCAATTTCAGTTTCCTTATTTTGGAGCAATAAATAGGTATTTGCAAAACAATCTGAATGCAGATTCTTTCTCCATTGTCACTGTAGTCCTCCCCTCCCCTTGCTAATAATCTTTTCAGTTATCTCTCCACATATAATTCAACAACACTCTCATTTTGTCAATTCATCTCTGTGAGTCTTTCCGAAGCGTTCAGGTTCGTTTTCACAGGAGTAACTTTCTTTCACACTTAATATGTCATTTAACTCATGTAAGTTTGTATATAATAACATGTGGTTGGAAGAAGCTAATTTGGGACCAAACCAAGACCTCTTGGTAAATGTAAAACTCACCAGAGGGAACTGCTGAGTATGCATGGGTGTCACCCAGTAGGTTTAAGTAATGCAGCAGGGAAAAAAACATATACTCCTATAGGGTATCCCAGACCTGTTGCATCTGAATCCCTTGAGAATTTTTTTAAATGTCTCAGCTTATTCTTATACACATTCAATTTGATAAACACTGCTGCCATATTATAGAGCAGTTGCTAACATTTAACATAAGGGGAAAAACTGCCATACTGTAGAATAGCAATTTCCAGGGTAATTCCAAGAGAACCCTGTTGAAATACACTCTTCCTTCCCGTCACCAGTGTAGTAGATATTTATTGAGTTGCAGTTTTAATTTTTTTTAATTAAAAAAAAAAAATCTTCCTGGCATCAAAATTTCTTTCCTATGTGAGGGTAATTCCCTGTGAGCTTGGTGGAAAGCAGGGCTTATCTCCCCCACAGAAGGTGAATGGATCTAGGTATTTTGTTCCTGGGGTACAGGCACATGACCTAAGTTCAGTCAATTGGATGAGCTCTCCTAGGACTTTATATCTGAGAGAAGTGAGGTAAAGATGTAGGGGCAGTTCAAGATTATTCATGCTAGTTGCGGATTAACATTCTGGCAATGACAGAGCAAGTGTTAAGAGACAGCAATGCTGCTGTGGTGGAGAAGTATTCTCAATGAAGTGGTGGCAGTGGGAGTGTCTGAAACATCAATGTCCTAAACATGCTGCTAAGCAGAATCTTGGCAGTACTCTAAGATACTCAGCTTCCCTTGGTTACTGCCTTCTTCTCGATGTTTTTCATCACTTCTGTAAACTATTACATGTACACGTAGTCATATATTTACATATATACACACTTTCAATAAATGAATGTTTTTTCTTAAATTAGATAAAATTAGTGTTTGACTGGTACAACCAAATGTACACCTTCTTTGAGTAAGGTACCTGGGGACCCTTTTGACCCTCTGATACCCATGGCTGAGAGCCATGGGCGAATGAATCTTCTTTTAGTTCCCAAAGCAAAGAGCTGACGTTTCTACTATTTACAGTAGTTTTGCTCCCCAGGGATGATCCTGGGGTACTTAGGGTTAATGACTGAATGCATAAGAAAGTTTTCAGAACTAAGAAGTATATGGAAACATATGTGACAGAATGTAACAACATGGCTGAGTTTTATGGGCTTTGTCTTCCATTCAAATAGCAAATATAAAATAATACGATGATACCCTTTTGGGAGAGGTCTCCAAATACAGAAATTTAGTTTTTGTATGCAGCAAGCTAAATGGTTTTTAGTACACAAAGGAGAAATAGTAAAAGATGAGCTACTTCTGAAAATGGGCAGGAGAAATTATCCTTCTCATGAAAATTTAAAGAAGATATTTTTGTTATCCTCCATTTGTTTTTAAGGTAAAGCAATTTATCAAGGTGAAAAAATTCTACCATAATAAAGATCAACTGACTTAAGTTGTATCAGCAACTACCTCAAATGCAGGTTCTCTCTTAAACTGTGATGGAAGAATCCTAGTCACTGATCTTCAGCCAGAATCTAAGTATCTATAATTTTAAGCTGATTTGTATCCAATTTGGGTAGAAATGGATGTGAGTGTTTGTCTTACATAATAGCTTGCCGCAGCCTACTACTTGAATCATGTAGCATATGGAAAATGTGTTTAGCTTCTCGTAGAATTTCACAAACCAAAACAGAATCCATTTCTATGCACATGGCTTGTTTACAGTCATTATAAAAGTATTGCTGTGTTGCTTACTAGTTAGAAAAAGCAAATGTTGGCACATTGCAGACTCCATTGCGCTGGTCTTTAAGAAATATATGTATTGCTTTCAAGTTAAAAAAAAAAAAAACACAGTAATTGCATGTCTTGTGCATTAGACCTAAACATTATTTTTAGGATGTATTTTTATGCTTCCACATGATCTCTCTTCTAGATATTTTATACTAGTTATGGCTGAAGTTTTATGTAAATATATTAGAGATTGTGCTCATGCTTAAATGAACTGTCATTGAGGGATTAATACTGTAACCTTTATGAGCATGTTTTATTAATATCTTATCATTAACTTGAATATTAATAACATTTAATAAACATAGAATGTGTATATAGGAATGTATTTCATGCCAGTAGGTTTTGAATATGTCAAAAGGTCACTGTGCCAGCCCCCCACATCATTAAACTTACTTCTCATACTGTATTAATTGCACTGGTACGACACATTGAAGGGGCAGTTCTGGATAAAAATGATTATAATATCTTTGTCAGCATGCTGAGCAGTATGCCCTCAAGAAACAGAAGTGTTTCATACAGCTTTTGAAAATATTTTTGCACTCTTAAATTCTGGAAATATATTTGCCATTAAATGATTTATAATGAAACTGAGAATTAGAGGAAGAGAATTCAAAACTATGAATATTATGAGAGATGATTAAATATTTTTATTATACTAATTTGGTTATTCTTAATGGTAAAGCAGTATAACTTGCCTACAAAGGAATACTATTTTAAATGATTAAGTAATTAAAATATACTTTAAACTATTTTTATCCTCAAAACACTAAACCAATTTTTATCTATCTACCTACCTACCTATTTAAATGGTTTACCATGAATTTAAATATGTTTGATAGGTATCCTGACAGTAAAAACCCACTCCTTTTTTTATGGCAATTAAGGATTATGTTAACATGAAAAAGTAACTTTTGTACAGCTCTGTCATGAAGGAGAATACATGTGACCATCTGAGGCAGTTTCATCTTCACCTGGGAAAATTCCATGGCTATATCAAGCTTCCTCTCTATTAGTTGGTTTCTTTTACCACCCCCTCCCCAATTTAATAATAAATATAAAACATATTTAGGGAAACTTTCATTAGGTGTTTTGCTAATTCTATTTCGTTTGTCATTTTGATATAACAATTTTTACACATAAAACACATGTACATGTCTATGTATATACATATATAATTGCTTATTTTAACATGGCACAGTGGCTACTTCTGAAAAGCTCTTTAATTTTACGAAGGCTGTGGAAATATCAAAAGGGAAATCTCTATTTCAAGGAGTATTCTCCTTGTAAAAGTAGATCCACATTTTTCTCAGAGTACAGCTCATAGCCAGATCATTGCTCATGACCCACTTGCCTCTTCATTTGGAAGACGTTTTTCTCCCTCCTATATCCAGGGGATATATGTTTCTTAATACAAAGTTTCATTTATACCTGAATTCAAGGATATTTGGAATATAAAGAATACCCTTCTTGCACTGCTCTAATTCATAAAATGCCAAGTATATTCATAAGTACAAAGATTAAGGATATTGGATTATTAGGGATAGTTCCCATTTCAAATAATAGGTTTTGAAAAAAAAATTACTGAAATAACCTCTGAGTTCAAGCATCTTCTGCTCCACTGCCACCCACCATGTACTATTATCAACTGAAATTTTTCTCCAAAGACACAAAATCTATTGTTTTGAAGTGAGTTAATGCTTAAAAGGCAAAATAACCTGAATTGATGTAGTTTACACTGACATTAGAGGGTCTATGAAATTTCCATCACTGAACAAAGCCTGATAAAAATGTAAGTCAGTCAAATCGCCATGATTGAAGACCTCCTATATTCACAACACTGAATTAGACCTGATAAAGAAGGAACATATTTCTCAACGTTGATATGTAAAGCAATGATATTATAATATATCCTTGAAAATATAGGGATCAGGGTCCCACAACAGAGGAGAAAAGATGCTGAAAAGATGGACAAGTGCGTATCTTCAGAAACCAGTTGGATATTTAAGGGAAAGAAATGACTTGCAGAGTTCTGTCATGGGTGATTAGGTAGATTTCAGTGTCCATTCACCACCATCAGAGTACAGAGTGGGAAGTTCAGGAGAGGCTGAAGTAGTGAAGCCTGGATAAGCTAGGAAACAATGATCCAGAACTCTATATAAAACTGAGGTCAGTGCTAGGGTAAGTGTAAATTAACTAAACCTTGCACTGTGGCCCTTTCAAACAACTATCATTGTGTAACTGACACCTTTGTCAATTTTCATCTGGATTAAGTCGTTCTCTAGGCTTCATATTACAACCAAAGTAACTATTCCAAAATAAAATCTAATAATCTTTCTTTCTTGCTTAAAAACTTTCATTGGTTTCCTACCGCCCATAAGAAAAAGTGTAACCTCCTTAGCTTGGTACAGAAGGCCCGGTAGGACGTGCCCATGGCTTGCTCTGCCAGCTCTTCTCCTACAGCTGCCCACTGTGGCCTTGCACTCTGGCCATACAGAAACACTGGCATTGATCCACTAAGAAGAGCAAGCTGTTTTATAAATCCATACCTTTGCATATGCTATTCCTCCTGCATAGTGTGCTGTCTCCACTTTGTAGCTTGTTTCCTTTCTTATACCCTTGTAACTGGTAATTCCCATCATCCTTCAAGATGAAATTGTAATATTCTCCATGATAAATTTTTCCAGCAGCAATCCTTCTTCTGTTATCACTGGACCTTACATTTCTAATATGACAATTAGACAATTATTTTAATCATTTATATATCTGCCTCTCTTATTAGACCATGAAATTTCAGCTATTTCAGGTGGTTTGGGTTGGAAATAAGTCAAATGATGCAATAATCCACAGTTTTCTACCAAAATGTATTCTTTCTATCTATCAGTGAATAAAAGGAAGCTCTTTAGACTTGCCCACGGCCAAATTCCTCTTTCTCAGATATTTGGATAAATTTCAAGTCACCGTCTTATTACACACACTATACTTGAGGAGAATTCTAAATGTCAAACATATACAAAGGGAGAGAGAATAGTATAATGAATCCATTACCCCATTTCAACAATTATTAACTAATGGTCAATCTTGTTCTACCTGTGATGTCCATAGCTCCACTCTCCTTTTTCCTTCCAAATATTTTGAAGCAAATCCCAGACGTAATAACTTTTCATTTGTAAATATTACTGTATATTTCTAGAAGATAAGGACACTTTGAAAATATACTGATGATACCATTATCACACCTAAAATATTAACAATTTCTTAATATTAACAAATCCTTAATTAGTATTCAATTTTGTACTACTCATTTTTAAAAATTGTTTGTTTGACTAAAGACCTAGTAAAGTCTATACTGGATGGGTTGACATTTCTTTTAGTCTAAAGCAGCAGTTCTTAACTGGGGGCAATTTTGCCCTATAAGAGACAGTTCTGGCAGTCTGGAGACATTTTTAGTTTTTACAACAGCTGTGGACTCAATGTTTGGGTTCTCCCAAAATATGTGTGTTAAAATCCTAACCTCAATGTGATGGTATTCGAAGATGGGCCTTTGGAAAGTAATCCAGGTTAGATTAGGTCATATACAGGTGGGGCCCTCATGACGGGACTAATGTCCTTATTAAAAGAAGATACGGGATCTCTCTGTGCTCATGCACAAGGCCATGTGAGAATATAACTAGGAAAAGGCCTCTCATCAACAATCCAACCATTGGATTATTGTTTAAGCTGCCCAGTCTACGGAATTCTGTTATAGCAGCCCAAACTAACTGAGACAACTAAAGGAGGGGTGCTACTAGTACCTAGTGGGTGGAGGTCAGGGATACTGCTAAACATCCCACAATGCACAGGAAAGCTGCCACAATAAAGAATTATCCACCCCACCACCCCACAAATGTCAATAACACAAGGTTGAAAAGCTCTGGTCGAGTGGTTCCTCCTTCACCTATTTATTACAATTGATTCATTGAATAAACTGGGTCATTTGTCCTACAGAATTTTCACAGTATTTTGCTGATGACAGACTGTGGTATCATTTTTATATTTTTCTGTCCCTTATATTTATTAGCAATTAGATTTAGAAGCTTCATCAGATTTAGATCAATTTTTTAGCAAAAATAATTGATTTCATAGGTAGTACTGTGTACTTCCATCAGGAGGTACTTACTGTCTGATCCTCTCTCATCACTAGAGGGAACTTTTGATGATCAATGTCTAGATCCATTAATTCAATAGAGGTCCCAAAATGATAATATTGTATTCTTATAATTTCTTAATTTATTAAAAACATAAGTTTCTTGGAAATATTTTTTACAATGTTTGATATGAAAATAGCATGGTGCATAAAACATTTACTCATTCTGTATTTCTTTTCAGAAATATCCTGTACCACCTTGATGGGAAGACAAGCCAGTTTTCAATACTCCTGGAGGCTTGGGAACACTGCAAGTCACTAGCATCAAATGAGACCCTTCAAGAAGCCCTGTCAGAAGTATTGAACAGCATTAATGCAGCTCAGGTTTACTTCAAAGCAGGACTTGATGTGTTTGAGAGTGTCTTAGTTGGAATGAACTGAGAAAACTCTCAGCATTTGAAAACGTTTGTTTACAATTCCTCAAGTGAAAGCTCTAATCTGACTAGATTTTCTGACATTGAAGACTTTTTCCCTCCAATGGCTTTTGATATAAGTATAAAGCTATCTTCCTTTGTATTTTTTAATGTATGTGTAAAAAGAGCATTTTGCACATTTAATATTTTTTCTTATATCTAGATTTCTGATTATGTAAAAGCAAGTTATTGAAATAATACTTAAGATTTATCTATTAAAAAGAAATCTGCTGTATCTATATCTATATATATCTATATATCTATAGATATAGATATATCTATAGATATATAGATATATATAAAATATCTGGGGTGGAAATTTTCCAAGAAGTTCTGGACAATCTTTGCTCCTATGGATAAAACACGTAGAAACAGAAATGATTCCCTATGTTAGAGCTTTAGTGACCTAGTTTCTGTAATAGAAATGAAGAGTTGATATGGTTTCACATTAACTTTCACTATCAAGTATTCAATATGAAAAATGAGTATTCTGACTGAGTGATTGGTTGACCAAAACCACTTTGAATGTGACTATTTTATGAAGTGAAGTGCCTGTTAGTAACACAACTAGATGTAGTAATACACTGGTTATGAAATTGTATTTTTTTAAGTATTAATGAAAAAAAAAAAAGAGCCATAAACATTCCAGCGGAAAATCTCAAGGTAGCTGCACAGAGCAATATAAATGTAAATTTTTTTCCTAACAACTTATAAGGTGACTAGCTTTGAAATCCCTAATATGTCTCAGTTGATTTCGGGAGTGATGTATGTCTTGTGAGGGAGAAAATATTTATTTCTTCCTGTGCTGTTTCTGTTGGAAGCACTGAAATAGAGCTACTCTAAAATGAAAGCATCTCACATTGCTCTTCCTTCATGTACTTTTCTGAAACTCCTTGCTGTAAGGCAGTTTTCACAGAATACCATATAATTTCCACAGGAAAGTAGCAAAGTTTCTCTTTGAAAACCCAAAATATCTTAAAAAGCATCAAATTGCTATTTCTGCCACTAACAAAAAGGACTTCTTATGAAAGAAATAGTTATTTTGATCAATGAAAAGCTCCTTAATTCTACAAAAAATCTTTTGATGTTTTTTCCCTTCTTTATCCTTAATTGTGATTAAGTTGACAACGTAGAAAATATTCATGCTTCTACTTTTAGGCAGAAAATACAGTGTTACTATACTTCAGTTCTTCTCTCATGTTGAAAATGAAGCTTTTCATACTGACATTGTCATTGAATGGCCTTAGTACCCACTATTCCCCGAAACCACAGAATTCCATTAGGTATTTAAACTTTGAGCTTACCTTTAGAAATTGATTTGGTATTTGACAAAGCAATTCCCCTTAGGAAACATATCCTCAGAATATTTCATGTGGATTACTTTTCTCTAACACAACATTGAAACACACGTCCCCATCATACGCCTCCAGAGCAACTTCATAGACAGTGTCTATAGGTCTAAGTCTTCACTTTTTAATGGATGAACATAAACCTAATCTTAGTTTAAAGGGAAACTGAAGTTGAAAGGAGAGAATTAATCAGCATTGATTGATTTATAAAGGTCAGCTGTTCCTACTATAAGTAATGCTTATACGCTCAAGGCAAAGAAGAGAATTGAGGCAATTAGCTAGATAATTCAAGCAGAAATCCATTTTCATCTGAATTGCCTGTGTGCACATATTTTACATAAGAAATGAAACTACCTTATAATGTATATTTCGTAAACAATGCACTTGTGTGTCTGAAAGTATTTGCCATGTTGAGGAGTGTGTATAGGGAAGGGCTAAAGAACCAAGATCCCGCAAGCTTCAATGTCAGTGCCCTCTCTTGCTACACAGAAAACAGCAGAAAAGAGGTGGGAGAAATACACATATAGTTGCATGTCAGGTCAAATAATAGAATCCCTTATACCAAAGGATCAGAAATAGTGAATCAAGGTTCAGTGTATTCATTCTAGTTCTTCCTTTGGAGCTGAATTTGAAACAAACAAAGACAAATAATTATCAGTTAGGTAGTTTATCATTTTAGAACAAAATCCTAAGTAAATTCACTCCCTTAGTTTCTAACAGCATTGAGGGCACAAAACACTTGTGTTTGTATATTTTTGTTTAAAGACTGTGTACTTAGCTAAACCACACTGCACAGATCAAAATCTCAATATTCTGTATTTTTTACTTCTACATTATATGGTATTCGCTACTTGAAGACTGAAGTTAACTATGGACTAACATTTTTATTAGTCTATTTAAGAGATGATGTGAAGAAACTAAATTATAATTATAAAACAGATGTCCATCAATTATATAAATGCTGCTCTACATCTTTGACTGCAACAAACCTCTTAACTAAGAACATTACTGCTATAGTCTGATTACTTCAGGGTTCCTTTAAATTTATATCATTTAAATTTTTCCCTAATAGATCCAAGTAAATAAAATCCTTTGCACATTAAAATAACAAGCGTTTTCAGTGAATTGGTAGTAGGTTTAAATTGTTGCAGAGATATCTGGGTGCCTGGTACTTCTCACAATCCTTCATACGTAGTATTGTACCAGGACATAATGAATCATAAATGATTATTCTCCCAAGAAAATGTGGCAGATGTGCACCACTGCAATTTGGGTTCAGGCAGGGCACACGTGGGATACAACCCTTTGTGAAAAAGTATAGATTCCAGAGTAAAAGGAAGCCTGAGACATTCTGATCTAAGCCCTAGAATGTTACCTTCAGTCGGGAAAGCATCAGCATTCCCATCGGATACTCTAACTGCATACAAAGTGATTAAGGAACTGGGGTAGAGTCACATATTCAGTTAGTAGCAGAAGTGCTGCTAGAATTTAAGCTTCTCTGCTTTCTCATGCAGTATATAACGGGGTTATAAATGTTCTTTTCCAGTACACTCTACATAACCAGCCATTCTATCAGATGATGTATGGGCTGGAATCACTGCTTTTTAAATGAAGAACTAGTTCATTCTCTGACTATACCTAACAAACGAAACTGTCCCAGGGAATCCACGCAAAAGGCACAAAGCCTGGGTACTTGTGGGGAGGTGGAGAGTCTCTGCATGACACCAGCAGTCAGGAAGGAGGGTATTAAGTAAAATGCTTTTATGAGAGGACATTTTAGCCCTATATTAAATCAGCAGTTTAAATCAGTATTTCTGATTTGGGGGAAGAAAGCCTAGGAATCTTCATCTTCAAGCAAAATTTCCCAAACGATCCTTATGCATACTGAAGTTTAAGGATTTCTCATCTACATTAATCCTGGGTCCTGAGAAAACATCACTTGGCGATGTACTAAAGAAACTGAAAAGTCACAATAGTAAGAGATACCTATGGCCTTGCTGTGAATGGCACCATTTTAAAAAGAGGGAGAGAGAGTAACCATTGTATCTCTCAAAAAAGACGCAGACACAGCTAAAGTCTGTGCCTACTACAGGTCAGGAACTGTTCTAGATTTAACGTATTTGTTTTTTCTAATGAATCCTCACGACAACTCATTTTAAAAAATGAGGAAACTTGGTGGAATGGCTTGCCCAAAGTTCCACAGCTATAAAGACTGGGTCCAGACCTGTGTTCTTCACGCTGTGTGCTACAAAAAGTTAAGAAACTTTTGATTATAGAAAGTGATATGATTGAAATTTTTAATGTATTTCTGCACCACTGATCAGACTATGTCATCTGCCACTTCACTGGCTTAATGGAGGAGTTTGAAGAAACCTATACCATCATTCCTCATTATGGTAGCCCACCCCAACAATGGTGCACATATGTAGGTAATTTAGATCTATAAGAGCATTAAATATAAGTGCACCATTGTAGAATACCATGACAACTAGATGAAAAATTATAACAGACCACAAGCTACATCTCATAATTTCCTCCGCAAAATGTCCATATAATTTCACTGGGGAAAAAAAAAAAAGACCAGGTTCTGGGATTTACAACCACAGTTTTATATCCTCCTTAAAACACAGAATAACTAATTGACTTCTTAAATTACATAAATATTCCATATATAGTAGCTTTTCCCCTTGCAAAGATAGGTGTTACAAAAATAAAATGATGATTCGTTACCATCTGTCCAATGATGAATCGGCATCTTTGCCTCAAATGAAAAACTATTTTTGTAATTAGTAGACCTAGCCAAAAATGTTCTCATGAGATATTCTGTGTTATATGTAATTACTCCAAAAATTAAGCTTTCTCTGTGGGTAGCACATTGTCATCTCATTGGTTTAAAGGGCTATTTAAATGCGCCTTAATTACACGTTCCTTCGATAGAAAGGAATTACATTTTAAACTGCTAATCCATGTGTTGAGTGGAAGGGAAATGGGTCTATATATTCCAAAAGATAGATCAGCAACCTAATGGTTCCATCACAGGAGCATGGATGCAACCCAGGAGAAAAAAATAGTGTGATATTTGAGCAAAGAAATATTCTACCTAGGTGCACTAGTGAATCTGTATTTCTTGCATGAGTTTAAATTGGTAGTTTAAAAAAGCCTCATTAGAATTGCTATTCGGAAAGTTAACTTCTCAGAGTTTTAAGCACCCCATTAAGTATAAATATTTTTAAGTGTGTTATTTTATGCAATTTAGAATTTCAAGTGATGTAAATTTAAAATGGAGTTGCAAAAGAAAGTTTTTAAATGTCACCAATTTTGATCATCACAATGTCCACTGAATTTTCTGTCTTCCCTTTCTAAATATACTCTAGCAATGGAGGATTTTTTTTTCTTTTTAATCCCGAGAAAGTGATTTTAAGATCTAGTCTTCTCAATATACATTTATCTGTTAATCAGCCAGAGTTTTATTTCCATAATAACATTCCATTACCCTTCAAAGATGTACACTGAAGTGCCTTTAGCATTCCTGGGACCACCAAGAATCTTGAGAGCTTGCTGATTGTGAGATGACATATTGCTTAAAGACATTTATAGTTTCATACTCAGATTGTATCTGAATTTACAAAGCAAAGGATTAAATTGAGGCACTTTTAGGTAGCATTCAAGAGAAAGCTGCTTTCAAATTTTAATATGTTCTGGTTAGCTTGTGTTTGAATTATATAGTTATATAGTTTTCTATAACCAAAATGGTAATTTTGATGTTTTTAGCCAAAATACAATCATCGAGGCCAAAGAAACATATGTCTACTCCAACTCCTTAAGCAGGATCTGTCAAGAATTAACTCAGTTAATCCAGGGCCTACATCTAGACAAAGATTTAAGGAGTGTAGACAGAGTCTAACAGTATTCCTTCTAATTCCTTTGATGCCTTAAACCAATACTCACTGAGGTAGCTTTTCTCAGAAGGAAGCAGATTTTATTTTCCAGTTGCTAATTAATATGTACCACCTCAGTCCCAAAAGGACCACACAGGTGCCTGTACCATGCCATATGTCATGCGCTTTATTCCAGCAAGCTCAAGGGATTAATATACCATCATTATTATGAATTATTATGTTGTACTGAAGTTAACGTAGGTCTTTTTTGTTCTAATTAAAGTACAAACTTGGCATCTGAACAGAAGCTTAGCTACAGAAGTAGAGTTAGAGTCTCTATTTTAATGAACTACATCTATTTTTCAATCCAAATGTGTAATTATTTAATTATCTGGCCTGCTCAGTAAGTTTAACTCTCCAATTTCTTCCAAGAATATTTATTCAATACAGTAATACACAGAGGTACATTCCTTGGAGTGTGCTTTATCTTTTGAAATTCTTAGCCGTTGTTGAATCCTGCTTTTAGTGTACGTGATAGTGTTTTATTAATATTAATAATGATTTGTCTACCTTTATATCAAGCTGCTGCAAATGGACTGCCTTATTCTGAAAGTCAGAAAAAATGCTATTGCTCTATAAAGACAAGTTTATCATATCTGTTTAACAAGAAACAAAATATTTTATTACACCATTGCAACTTGTCTGCATGAAACAAAATGGCCAGATGGTTAATTGTAGCTCACATAATTCTATTCCAAAGATGTTAAAAATAATTTCATTTATTAAGCTGAGATAGGTCTCTATTAGGTGATTGAGTATTTACATTTCACACAGGAAGGTTTAAGGGCAACTATATCCCACATATTCAGACTGGCTACTTGGAGAATATGAATACAATTGTATTCAGAAAAGAAAAGAGCTTTCTAGGACACTTTGAAGGGCTAATTTGATTTTACAGACATCTAGAAAAATCAGCACATCACTGATAATAGTTTCAGATGTGTTTGGAATGTTAATATAAACCATGCATTTTTTTAGCCATGTCAGTAGTATAGCAATATTTAGATATATGAAATTTTATAATGAATAAAATTTCTCAGTTGTATAATAAAAAATATAGCCCTAAAATAGAGAATGGTGGTGAGCAGATTTATAAAGATTTATAAATTAACTTGGGATAAAATCTGGAGCACAATTTCTCTAATTAAATTTGCTTCGATTAAAAAACAAATCTCTTTCAAGGGGTGTCCCAATTACCAAATTGCACTGAACTGTTATAGTGTTGAGTATTGTTCAAAACAGATTATCATCTGTGATTTGGAAATATTTTCATTGTAAAGAAATTTATTGTCAGTGTCTTTGCTGTGACTGATTTTGAATGACTGATTTAGAGGCATGTGTCTGTAGTTTCTTAATTACTATATAGGGTTGAATGCCTAATTTCTATAATGTGTGGATGCCCATCAGGAATCCAGTGCATTCTATATTTAGATCAATTGTGATTTCGATTTATTTTACAAGTTTTATGTATTATTCACATGACTCAATATACAGCTTACTTAAAAAAGTATGTTGTGATTTGGGGTGACAAAAAATGGATTGGGACATCACATCCGTTAAGAATATGAGTGAATATTTTATAGTTGCTTAAATATTTGCACATAATTGAAAACACAGTACTATGAAATGAAGGCATCTTTTAAGGAATATTTTCTAATTCATAAATGCAATGTGTATGTACAGCAAAATGATCATATTTAAAATGCCTGTTAAAAAAATATTAAATACAGTTGGAAATCATTGTTAACTGTGTTTTGTTATAAACATGCAAAATGAATTAGTTATTAGTATGTAGTATTAATGAATTATCTTTATGCATTGTGTATTACACCCAAACAGAAATAAGCCTTGCTCAGGGAACACTCTAAGATTTTATCACTTTTTCTTTTTTTTCCTTCCATTCTTTTCTCAAACATGCAGTCCTCATATTGGGCCATTTAGGTTTGTAGTTTGTGCCAAGTTCTAACATCAAGTAACAGCATTTGTATCAACTCCAGTGCTAAGGAGCTTTGCTTCTTCAAATTTGCTCTAAAAAATGTTGTCAGTCCTTTATTGCACAAAGCCATCTCTATTGCATGATGTAGCAGATTTCACTCAATTATTCATTCAGCAAATATTTACAGAGAGCCTATTCTAGGCCAGATACTGTATTAAGTGCTAGAGATACAAAAATGGTTAACACAGTTTTACCTTCTAGGACTGCACAGCCAAATAAAATATAAACTTCAGTTTAACTATTGGCAACACTAGATTCAGAGGGACTCATAGATAGTGTAGTTTATCACAAGGATAATGACAGAGCAGAGATAGTTTAAAGGCACCATGTGTTCAGGCTACATACTTAACTCGCTGGGCCTTCCTTAAGGTTCATTAAGACTAAAGCAGAATGTTCTTATCTCCAATATCGTTGCTGTATGATAACTAACATTTATTGGGGGCTTACCATTGCACCAGGTATACATATACACACACATAAAAATTTTGAAAAAATAATATGTATTATGTATATGTATATCTACAGAATAACATATATTATTCTAACCATGAAGTAAAATTTAAATATACAAAATTATATACATATCCATGAATAGCATATATGTATTCAAAGTATAAAACTACAGACTGAAAAAGTAAATATCTAATTTGATTCATGGTAGGAGGGAAACAAGTGCTAAGGATAGGGGTACAGAGTACAATTTAAGTCATTTCTTTTTTTACAGAAAAAGGAATTGAAGCACATACAATAAAATGGCGGAGTGCTAGATCAGATTTTCTTCTCATTTCTTTATATCCCCCTCGTCAGTTTGGGTGGTGGATATATATGTGTTTGTTATGGAATTCTTACTAGTTTTCTGAATAAAAAATAAAATTCTCAAAGTAACAAATTCCTAATAAGATGGTCTGATCCTGGAGCTCACACTTATAACCACTACCCTAATCTGCCTTTCTAAAGGACACAATTTTTTAAACTCAGTTCCTTTCCTCTCTCCTCCTTCAATTGTACTAATCTTATAAAGGCAGAGGCTTTCTTACAAGGAATTCTCTGACATCCTAAGTGCTCACAGATAGAATTTCAGCACAGTTATATTTCTTGTACAATTTGCTCCTCTTCAAAATTCTTCCTTGTGTTAGTAAATATACTCGATTCTCTAACTAAAAATAGGAATCTTCCTTGATCCTTGATTTTCCTCACTTCCTACTTCCAATCTATCAGCAAGTTGTATTGGCTTTGCTGTAAAATATAGCCCAAACTTGACATTTCTCCATCTCCACTGCCACCATTGTACTCAATGCCAACCTCTCCTCCTCCCTGCACTGCACTAAACATAATAAGTATTTAAAGCAAAGGGGATTTTAAAAAGGAAGATGATTACAAAATTATCGAAAGGGCTAGTATAACAAAAAGGTGAAGCTACCATTTCTCAGAGATCAGTAACTGCAGGAAACCACTACTGACCTGCACGCAGGAGCAGCATAAAGGAGGAAACCTGTGATGGCCCGGGAACCAACATTCTACTCACACTCTTGGAAACTTTACTGCTGCTGGTGGTGGAACCACTGCTCACAGGGCTTAAAGAACCACCACAAGGTTGCTGAGTCTGGGAGTCTGCACTTCCTCTACCTCCCCTACTAGAAGCAGGAAAAAAAATCTTCCACACTTCTTTGACTTTTACTCTCTTCTGAGTGCCTCTCCTTGGCAGATCAAACTGGAATCCAGCTGGCATGAGAGGCTCTGAAATGTGAGTTTCTGCTTCCAGCCCCAGCATTACAGGGGAGGATGTCAGTGGGTGGGCATGGGACCAAGTCCACACACAACATGGCTACTGCAATCTCCAAATGGCTCTCTGTTCTTCTTTGAATGTATGAATGAATCAACATACCTAACTCATCCATACATATGTATTAAGATCCCTTGATTATTTTCCCCTGAATCTATGGATGTCACTTAATCTATAATAAAATAACTTGAAGTGACTTTAGTGTAATTTCCCTATACCACTTCATAACAAAATGACTAGCTCCAAGGCAGAGCTAAGAGAGCAAAAGACATGTAAACACATAGCTGTAGTAAAGCCTTAAGTCTTATAATGGAGACCTAAATAAGATGATAAGAGAGCAGAGAGTAAAAATACTTAAACCCTATAGAAGCCAAGAAAGGTTTCTCAGGAGAAAATATTTGAGTTGAGTCTGAAGAGTGAATAGAAGTTCTGTAGGGGAAAAGGAGAAGAATGTCATTCCAGAAACAGGGAGCAGTATATGCAAGCCACGCCAGAAACAAAAGACAGGGCATTCCCATACTTTTCTCCTTTGAAGTCTATTTCTTTTATCTCAGCTTCAGCAAAAATTATGATTTAATACTGTGGTTTTTGTGGGAAGAGCAACCTTTAGACTGCTTATTTACTACTGATAGTTTAGATACTACTTGGGATTATAAAATACCTAAAGTGACTAAGTTACATATAATACATATTGAAGAGATTTCCATCACAGTAGAGAAGTCATAGTGGTTTCCCACCATCTTCAGCATAAAATCCATGTCTTTTGATGATATTCAAGATCCTCCACAGATGACTCCCACCCCTACCTCTTCCTCTGTGTTTGCCTTTTCTCCCTCTCATGTCTTATATACCAGCCAAATTGAAGGGCCTGAATTTTTCCAACTTGTGCTGCACTTTCTCAATACCTGTGTGACTGCTTTCGTTCTTTCAATAAGGCACCCCCCCAGCTCCCAAATCCCATACGATGCACATCTTTCTTTTCCAAAATAAATCTTATGAAGTCATCTCAAACTTTTGTAAAAAGTTATTCAAACCTCCCTTATAGCACAAAAGAAAAAAAAAAGCTCACACTCATACCTTTATCCCTGCATCTTTAGATGCAGAGGGATAAAGAATCACTAAACAGTTGAAAGAAGCCTAAAACAGAACTGAAAAAAGAAATCAACAGATGCCTAAGAAGAAAGAGGTAATTCAAGGAAAAGAAAATCTCCCCAAACTGTTAATCAATATGTATGATAATTTGAGGAGATATTATTTTCACAAAATATAATGGCAATAATCATAAAGCAAGGAAGGTTCTTAAAAAATAAAATATGATTATGAAAATAAAATAGTTCATAAAATAAATGTAAGAAGCTACTGTTCACAGTGACATATATATTTATATACATAAATTTATATATATTTATAAATTTATATATATATAAATGTGTGTGTGTGTGTGTGTGTGTGTAAGGAAGCAAATATAGCAGAGAAGGAAAAAAACAAATATCAATCCAGAAAGTCCAACAATAATAAATGAATCAACCAGTTCTCACATTCGTAAAGAATTAAATGTTTTGAAAGCCTACAAATAATAAATATGGAGGAGGTGTGGAGAAAAGGGAACCCTTCTGCACTGTCAGTGGGAATGTAACTTGGTTCAGCCACTATGGAAAACAGTATGGTGGTTCCTTAAAAAATGAAAAATAAAGCTACCATATAATCCAGCAATCCCACTCCTAGGCATATATCCAGAAGGGATGAAAACTCTTAAATCAAAAAGATACGTGCACCCCAATGTTCATGGCTGCACTATTTACAATAGCAAGACATGGAAGCAACCCAAATGCCCAACAACAGGCAATTAAGAAAGCTGGTATATATATACACAATAGAATATTACTCAATCATAAAAAAGAATGAAATACTGCCATTTGCAGCATCAAGGATGGACCTAGAGAATATCATATTAAGTGAAGTCACACAGAAAAAGAGAAATATTATACCTTATCACTTATATGTGGAATCTAAAAAATAACACAAATGAATTTATATACAAAATGGAAAAAGACTCACAGACATGGAAAACAAGTTTACGGTTACCAAAGGGGAGAGGGAGGCAGGGAGGGATAAATTAGGAGTTTGGGATTAACAGAGACACAAACTACTGTACATAAAATACATAAGCAAGAAGCACTTAGTATATAACATAGGGAAAATATTCAATATCTTGGAATGACCTATAATGGAGAACAATCTGAAATTATATATATGTAAAACTGAATCACTTTGCTGTACACCTGAAACTAAACACAATATAGTAAATCAACTGTACTTCACTACTAAATAAATAAATAATAAAATGTAAAAATTAAAAAAAAGAAATAATTGTTTTGGAAATTATTCTCCCGCTATAAACAACTAGAAAACAAGACCCACTATATGAAACAAATATTTTTCTGGACATTAGACAATAGGCAACCCAGAAATAAGATGCCTGAGGGAAGGTGAACAAGTAATGTGAGCCCTGTTATTGCCCCTGTTTACTGCCTAAAGGCAGTAGGTTAATTAAATACAAAGATGAGAATAATAATGGGGGGAGGATATTGGACAAAGAGTTTTCAATATCTGGAGACAGGAACCTTTACTTGATACAGATTTATATATGTTGGGCAGACTTCCAGGAAGCTACTAAAAAGAATCACCAGAAAACAGGAGTCTGAACAAGCTCTGGGTTGGGACTAGTAGAGAGAATTTGTAATATCCAGGGACTTGGGAAGAGTAGTCAAAAGGATAACTCCTTCGTAGCAAGCAAAACTAATCCTAGGTCAAAGGCTGCTCTGGACACTTCCAAATCAAGCTAAAACCAAGCCTTAAAAGGATTAAACTAACCCTTAGTAATTTACCTGAACAAAGCACAACACACTAGGAATACAAGAAAATCTAGTAGCGCAAAATGTAAGAGCTACATACAATGTGAAGCATCCAATAAGAAACTGTCAGGCATGCATAGGAGCAGGAAAATACGACACATAATAAGAGTAAAAAACAATCAATGGAAAGAAACCAGAAATAAAAAGTTAGGGAACTAGCAGATAATTATATTAAAAGTATATTATAACTTTCTCCCTATGATCAAAAATATAAAAGAAATATAAAATTTATGAGGAGAAAATTGGAGGTTATTAAAGACTTAAACTTCTAGAAATATGGAGAAATAAAAGATACGCATATATACTCAAAGGATTAATAGTAAATTACATACTGAAGAAAAAAAGTGAAATTAAAATCTTGCAATATTATCTACCCAAAACAAAGTAGAGAGAGAAAGAACAAATACTGAAAGAGAAAAATAAACAGAGCAACAGTGACCTGTAAGTCAATGTCAAGTGATCTTATATAGCAGAAAATGCAACTGGTGGTATAGAAGGAGAAGAGACATGGAGAGCAGGTTTGTAGAAACAATGAAATAATGACCAAAATTTATCAAATGATGAAAATTATAGACCTATATTTTCAAAAAGCTAAACAATCCACAAGTGAGATAAACATAGAAAACACACAAAGGCAAAGATTGTCAGAGTGGTTAAAAAGCAAAAACCAAACTATATGCTGAATATAAGAACCAACTTTAAATATGAAAACATATATGGGCTAAAATGAAAAGAATGGGAAAAGATACAACATGGCACAAATTAAAAGAGAGCCCAAAGAGTTCTTTTATCAAGTGAAATAGACTTTAGAACAAAACATATTCAAAAAGACATTTCAAGCAAGGGCAGAAATAACAAGCAATACCAAAGAGATACAAAAAGTCATAAGAGAATACTATGAACACTTAGATGCCAAAAAATTGGACAACCTAGAATAAATTTCTAGGAACATAAAACATGCCATGACTGAATCAGGAAGAAACAGGTAATATGAACAGACTGATCACTAGGGGTAAAATTGAATTGTAATTAAAAAAAAAAAAAAAAAAAAACCTTCTGGCAAACAAAGGTCCAGGACCTTATGGCTTCATAGGGAAATTTGGGAATTCCACCAAACATATAAAAAATAGATAATACCCATCCTCAAACTATTCCAAAGAATTGAAGAGAATGGAAAGCTTCTAAATTCATTCTACAAAGCCACTTTTACCCTGATATCAAAACCAGACAAAGACATTACAAATAAAGAAAATTAGGGACCAATAACTGTGATGAATATAGATGCAAAAATCATCAAAAGACTATTAGCAAACCAAATCTAAAAATACATAAAAAGAATCATACACCATGATAAAGTGGGATTTACTCAAGGGATGCAAGTGTGGTTTAATATTTGCAAATAAATCAATGTGATACACCACACCAACAAAGGAAGGATAAAAATCATATGATCATCTGAATAGACACAGAAACAGCATTTGACAAAATTCAACATCCATTCATGTTAAAAACTCATCACAGTTGGTATAGAGGGAACACATCTCAACATAATAAGTCATGTGACAAACCAACAGCTCACATCATACTCAATGGTGAAAAGCTGAAAGCTTTTCCTTCAAAATCAGGAAAAAGACAAGGATGCCCACTCTTGTCATTTCTATTTAACATAGTATTGGAAGTCCTAGCCACAGAAATCAGACAAGAAATAAAAAGGTATCCAAAATTTAAAGAGAAGAAAACTATAACTATTTGCAGATGGCATGATACTATATATAGAAAAACCATAAAATTTTTACCAAAAAACTATTAGAATAAATGAACTCAGTAAAGTTGCAGGATACAAGATTACTATGCAGAAAATGTTGCTTTTCTATACACTAATAATGAACTATTAGAGAAAACAAACAAACAAAAAACATTTAAAATTGCATCGAAAAGAATAAAATACCTAGGAATAAACTTAACCAAAGAGGTGAAAGATCTATATGCTGAAAACTATAAAACTGAAGACAATAGAAAGATATGGAAAGATATCTTGCAGTCTTGGATTAGAATAATTAATATTATTAAAATGTCCATACTACCAAAAGAAATCTATAGATTTAATGCACTCCCAATCAAAATACCAATGAAATCTTCCACAGAACTAGAAAAAATAATCCTAAAATTTATGTGGAAACAGCAAAGATCTCAAATTGCCAAAGCAGTCTTCAAAAAAAAAAGAACAAAGCTTGAGGTATCACACACCCTGACTTCAGACTATACTACAAAGCTACATTACTCAAAACAGTATGGTACTGGCACAAAAATGGACACAGATCAGTGAAACAGAACAGACAGCACAGAAATAAACTCATGTACCTATGGTCAATTAATCTCTGACAAAGGAGGCAATAATATACAATGAAGAAAAGACAGTCTCTTCAATAATTGACGCTGGGAAAACTGAACAGCTACATGTAGAAGAATGAGATGACAACATTTCCTCCCACCATAGACAAAAATAAACTCAAAATGGATTAAAGACCTAAATGTAAGACCTAAAACCATAAAAGAGAACAGAGACAGAATACTCTGACATGAATCCTGGTAACATTTTTTTTTTTTTTTTTTGGATCTGTCTCCTAATGGAAAGGAAAACACAGCAATAATAAATAGGACCTAGTTAAACTTAAAAGCTTTTCCACAGACAAGGAAACTGTCAGCAAAACAAAAAGACAACCTACTGAATGGGAGAAAATATTTGCAAATGATATGACTGATAACAGATTAATATTCAAAATATAGAAACAGGTCATACAACTTAATATCAAAAAAACAAAGAACTCATAAAAAAAAAAAAAAAGGCAGAAGACCTGAATAGACATTTTTCCAAAAAAGACGTACAGATGGCTAACAGGCACATGAAAAGATGCTCAACATTGCTAATTATTAGAGAAATGAAAATCAAAACAACAATGAGGTAACATCTCACACCAGTAAGAATGGCTATCATCAAAAAGTCTAGAAACAATAAGTGATGGAGGAACCATTGTTTATGTGTAGAGAAAGGGGAACTCTCCTACATTGTTGGTAGAAATGTAAATTGGTGCAGCCAGTATGGAAAATAGTATGGAGATTCCTCCAAAAACTAAAAACAGAGAACTACCATATGATCCAGCAATTCCACTCCTGGGTATATATCCAAAGAAAATGAAAAACACTAATTCGAGAAGGTACATTCATCCCAATATTCACAGCAGCACTATTTACAATAGCCATAATATGGAAGCAACCCAAGTGTCCATCAACAGATAAATGGATAAAGAAGATGTGGTATATATACATATATGTGTGTATATATATATATATATACACACATATATGTATATATATACATACATACATATATGTATATATATACACATACACACATATACACATTGTAATATTACTCAGCCTTATAAAAGAACAAAATTTTGTCATTTGCAACAACATGGACGGAGTATTATAGTTACTGAAAAAAGTCAGAGAGAGGAAGAAAAATACTAATACTATACAAATACTAATACTATATGTTATCACTTTTATATGGAATCTAAAAAATAAAACAAACGAATGTGTATAACAAAACAGAAACCGATTGAAATATGGAAAACAAACTAGTGTTTACCAGTGAGGAGAGAAAAAGGAGGAGGGACAAGATAGGGTATGGGACTAATAAATACAAACTACTGTGTATGAAATAGGTAAGCATCAAGGATATATTTTATAGCACAGGGAAATGTAGCCATTACTTTGTAATAACTTTAAATGGAGTACAAACTATAAAAGTATTGAACCACTATGCTATATATCTTGAATGAATATAATATTGTAAATCAACTGTACTTGAATAATAAAAAAGACATTTCAAAGTGTCAAAGTGGTAATCTCATCAAGAGGATATAATATTCCTAAAAATGAATGTACCAACTTGACCTAATTAATGTTTATGGAATATTCCACTCAACAATAGCTGAATCATATTCTTCGAAGTGTCAGTAAGTCTTCTAGTCAGACCAGGTGGGACGAGAGAGAAGACACAAATTATCAATGTTAGAAGAGAAAGAACATTCCTATAGACAGGAAAAAGAAAACATTATGAACAATTTTGTTTTAATAATTTAGAAGTTAGATGAAATGGAAGTGTTCTTTGCAAGATATAAAATATCATACTTTCCCCAAGAAAAAATAAATAACCTAAATAACCTTAAAATTTTAATTTTTGTTTAAAATTTTTCACAAAGAAACACCAGGACCACCTGGATTCACTTGTGAATTCTAGACAAAATATTTAAGGAAGAAACACAAATTTTAGACAAACTCTTTCAGAAACCACAGAGGAAGAAATTATTTCCTTCTCTACGAGGCCAGCACTTCCTCAATAATCAGACAAAAATATAACACAAAAGGAAAACTACATAATGACTATAGTCAAAATCCTTTAAAAAGTTAGTAGATTAAATAGTCATATTTTAAATAATATCAAAAATAATGGGGGATTATTTTAGGAATACAAAATGTTTTAACATTTTTTAAAAAGCAATGTATTTTATTATATTAACAGACCAGAAGTGAATATACAAATTGACAAAAATAAACCTTTATGCATATCTTATACAATATATAAAAATTAACTTGAATTGTATTATAGACTCAAATATAAGAGCATCAACTATAAAACATTAAGAAACATGAGAAAATCTTTGTGACAATAAGGTAAGAAATGATTTATTTGATAAAAAAACAGAAAGCACAAACCATAAATTAAAAAAAAAAAATGCACTTACCAGTATTTAAAAGTTTGCTCTTCAAAAGGCATTTTTAACAAAAAGAAAAGGCAAGCCAAATATTGACAGAAATTATTTGCAAAGTATATCTGATAAAGGAACTCATCCAGAATATATAAAGAACTCTTATATCTCGGTAATAAAAAACAAAACCAACAATTAAAACAGTGGGCAAAAAATTTTAAATAGATATCCCACCAAAGAAAAGTTATTAATGGCAAAATAAGTCCAAATAAGCCATAATGTGTTACTTCTGCACAAAGAATGACAATACGAAATTTTCACAAGGATATGAAGCAACTGAAACTCTCATACACTACTGGTGGAAAGACAAAATGGTACAGCCACTTTGGGAAACAATTTGACAATCTCTTATAAATATACATACCATGTGACCCAGCAATCCTGCCCCAGTGTAGTTATTCAAAAGAAATAAAAACTTATTCCTTGACAAAGACGTGTACTTATGTTCATAAGAGAATTTTTCATAAACTGAAGACAACTCAAATGACCATGAACTGTTGAAATGATACAATGCATTGTCATACATCCATAAAATGGGTACTATCCAGGAATAAAAAGGAGCAAATTACTGATATATACATTAACATGGATGACTCTCAAGAGCATTATGCTAAGTGAAATAAAGCCTATTTAGAAGTCCAGTGTTGGGAGAAAATTCTCCACGACATTTCTATACATTTTGTGACAGCTTTTGTTAAGGACTCTCCAAGAATGTTTGCTATTCAAGGTCCTTAGAAGAAAGATATAATGCCTTGTCCAAGTTAAAGGACAGATTTGTTTCCTAACCTGTATAATGATATTGTCTCCCCTTTGGGGCAAAGGGTGGGCATATTGCTGACAGCCTATTTACAAGATTGGAGGCTATAAATAGTAAATACATACTATTGCCTCAATTTCCCTAACATGAAATTCTTTAGATCATCTAAGGTAAAACAGTCAGTATTTTGATCATAATCAAAGTAAGCATAAAATTTATGATACACATAACACCATCAGCTCACTTGGGAATTGTAATTCTCACTTCCTTAGGTTACCTATGGGGCTAACCTGGCTAGGGATCCTTGATGAATTCTTATTTTGAAGCCTTAGTCTCTTTAGGGCACCTGGTGTGTGAAAGGCTGTAGCTAAAAATTGTTCAGGAACTTTTCTCAAGTTATGTGTTCCTGAAGCCATCTTCTTAGTATACAACACTGGCCTTAAAACAAAAAGACAATTATTTTTCAGGAATAGCAAATCTAAAGTAGCTACCTAGGTACTTCTCTGCAAAACAATAATCTTTCACTGATACTGTTCTTTGAAATATGTGTGTGTTTGTATCAGTAGTCTCACCCCCTCACCAACAAGTTCCATGAGCCTATTTTGACTTGCTCTCTCTCTAATATCTAGAGCTCAACTTGGTGCTCAATAAATAATTTATTAAATGAATAGTTTCTCTAGAAAAGTACTGAAAATAATAAAATTTAAAAATTTGTTCCTATGTGAATTTAATATGTGAATTGTATATTCAGCAAATACAGAGGTCTTTTGAAAAAGTTATTTTTAGCTTTGGTCATATTGATCATAATTTATATGAAAACAGGAAGTGATAGATAATAAATTGGAAAACAGGGCTTCTCTGGTGGTGCAATGGTTGAGAGTCCGCCTGCCGATGCAGGGGACACGGTTTCGTGCCCCGGTCCGGGAGGATCCCACATGCCGCGGAGCGGCTGGGCCCGTGAGCCATGGCCGCTGAGCCTGCGCGTCCAGAGCCTGTGCTCCGCAACCGGAGAGGCCACAATAGTGAGAGTACCGCATACCGCAAAATAAATAAATAAATTAATTAATTAAATAAATTGGAAAACAAACCAAATCCAAAAAGACTGGAATAAAGGAGTGAAATGGATCAAAACTTCAGCTGCATGAGTATAACATAGAATGATTAGCTTAACATCAGTATAACTACAAAAAAATAAAATAAAATTTAAAAAGACCTACTGGTGTTAGTTGCTTTAATTCCTATAAGAGCAAATATGATGACTGTCAAAATGTGTTAATTTAATCTTACACTAAATTCATAGGAATTTAATGGAGGGCAAGGGAAGTGATGGCCCACATATTTCTAATGACAGAGCAAATAGAATGTTTTATTCAGTACTGTACACCAATTTAAAAGAACACAGATAAACCAGACTTTATCCAGAGGAGCATGACCAAAATGTTGAAAACTGAAGAAAACATATTGATTTCCAGCTAAAGGCAGAGATCTAAAAATACATGATAGTCTTTCTGATCCACCTTGTATCCCCCTAAATGACAGAAATGAATAACAAGAAAAAATTAACCTAAGTTGGAAGAGGTTCCCTCAGTGGACCAGAAACCATGAGAAATCCCAGAAATCCAAGAATGCATAGAGAAAAATAATATCAAAAAATGTGGCTATTATAGCCTCATTGAGGAAAACCAGAGAGTAGAGGATAGCCAGGAGCAACAAGACAAGTGAAAATTGGGGACCACCAGCATTAGCATCCAGGTGGGTCCGCTTCTGCATACATTGCCTCCTCTTTCCCCATACAAGCCCCACTGGGGTATCTGCCTCTACCTTTAAGCAGTGGGTGAAGGAACATAGGTCAGAGAGACAGAAAAGCATTCTAAAGGACTGCCCATCCCACAGACACACAGCCATGCTCAGACCAACGTGGTCCACACCTGCATACCATGGGGTTTAGTCCTTTACACAAATTCACCTCCTTCTCCAACCCTGGTACTGTTACCAAACCAGGTTCATTTGTGCAACATGCAGCAAGCCAAAATGCTAAGATGCCATGATTTGCAGCAAAGAGAAGGTTCATTCACACGGCAGCCAAGCATGAAGACAGGAAAACAAATCTCAGAACCACCTCCCCTAAAGCGAGGGGTTATTTTTAAAATTAATTAATTTATTTATTTTTGGTTGCATTGGGTCTTTGTTGCTGCGTGTGGGGCTTTTCATTAGTTGAGGTGAGAGGGGGATACTCTGCATTGCAGTGCATGGGCTTCTCATTGTGGTGGCTTCCCTTGCTGCGGAGCACAGGCTCTAGGTGCATGGACTTCAGTAGCTGTGGCTCGTGGGCTCTAGAGTGCAGGCTCAGTAGTTGTGGCACACGAGCTTAATTGTTCTGTGGCATGTGGGATCTTCCCAGACCAGTGCTCAAACCTGTGTCTCCACCATTGTGGCAGGTGGATGCTTCACCACTGCACACAAGAGAAGCCCCAGGCAGGTGGTTATTCATAGGATAACAATAAAGAAGCAAGGTGGTCCAAGGTGTGGTGAGCGTGAGAAAAGGTGATTGGAAAAAGTGTGGTAATTGTGGTTCTGCACAGGCCACCCCTCAAAACTCTTCCATCCACAAGCCCCAGGAGAAGAGGATTCGTACAGGTAGAAGTGCACCTTCTAAAGTGGTTTTACCCACCTGCCCTCCACGTCCTTCTCCTTTACAGCCCTCACATCGGCCAGGCATTCCCCAGACCAAAATAAGGGATGAGGCTCGACTTGAGGGCCATCAGTCTAGTCAACCGGCTGCCTGGACTGTGGGGAGAAGGGAAGAGGCAGTATCGACGGTAGCTCCACCCCATGCCACTCCATTCTGCATATTTTAATATGAAAGCATTTAGCAAGATCTGAGGATGGAGTTTTTGTCCCTCTGATGTCAAAAGATCACAGGGTGAACACTCCTGCATGCCTAGTTGGAGGGTGGGTGGTCTTATCCAGTCTTAACCAGCTCAGCTCCAACTAGATGCAGCTAACTCCGAATTCCTGAAAAACAACTCTGGCAAATATCTTTTTGTTTTGGTTACTTCCACGTGGAAGACGGGCAAGTCTTTTGAAGCAGCAATTAAAACAACCTTAACTGGTGAAGGCAGGTGAAATGGACTTGACTACTGATTACCCAGGGTTTCACTACCCCAGACTGAAAAAATTAGAGGCAACAAGGTCTAAAAGAGAATTTCAACTACCAAGAGTAAGCAGATTGGAGTGTTATATTAAATATGTTTAAAAATTTGAGAACTATATGATGATGTTGCAGCCCTAAAATTCAATGAAGACAAGAGCTTCCATTAGGAATATGGCAGAAGCTTAGATTTGAATATCCTCACGTTCTTCTGGAAAAAAAGAGAAAGAAAAATAGAAAGCACACATATGTTTATTTAAACTTGACTAAAACTTACAAGCTCCAAATTGCACATAAGGGAACAAAGTCAAAGGTTGGCAGGAAGCATATATAGGGTCTAACCAATGGAAAACCTCAAAAACCTCTGGAAAATATTCACATTCAAAAAGAGTAGGAAGGCCTTTCCCCAGAGGTAAGTGCTATGCTCTTAGCTGAAACAAGACAGAATGTAAGCACAGAGGGGAGGACGAGAGACTAAGGCTTCAATACTCTTCATAGGACTCAGAGGAGGCAGAGCTCAGAAAACACCAGGAAAAAACCAAATGACAAGATCTGAGTCATTTGTTGATGGCAGCCTGTGAGAAAATCAGGAAAGAACAGGGCTGGAGGGATAAGCCCTTCTGAACCATGACGGTTTCTGAGAATCAGAGAGTGTATACTCAGTGGTCCCATATTATCAGAAGGAAACAATCTATTGGTGTAGAAGGAGTACCGGGAGCCCTTGAGACTGAAATCTGGAAAACTACTAGGGCCCCTCCATGCTTCTCTCTAGAATCCAGTGCTAAGAGTTCAAGAAAATCCAACTCAAACACTTATGAGAACAAAAAAGAATATGCATACAAAGACACTGTAAGTCAAAAGGAAAAATGTTTTTTAAAAAAAGAGTACAACTTTCCTATAGATTAGTAAAAGTCTGTGGAAAATGATCCTTGTTCTCTCTCTATGGATTGATCAATTTATAATTCTCCCTACCTTGTCCCAGGACCAACACCATGAGAGGAAAATGTGGAAGACAGAAGAGAGACTGGGAGATACCACACAACCTTCTCCTCCCTCCCTTTTCTGCTCCACACTATTGGAGCAAAAAGTCTATGTGCTGGGGAAAGAGGAAAATCTTTGAATCAAATATAATATTGAAATTTTGTAAGGTTTGAAACAAAGCCTCATCTAAAATGAGATTTTTTAATAAAAGTGAAAAAAAAGAGATATGCAATCACACAGAGATATCCTTCAGGAAGCCCCTGCTCGGCTGTTTACGGAGATTTGACAGAGAACAGTGGGAAGCAGTAATCGGCAAAATAAAATTTTTATTTTAATCAAATTAATCACGATATGATTTAATTCTCATGACATGAGTGCAGGTTTTAATATTATCAGCATTTTATGGTCAAAAAATTCTTGGGCTCAGAAAAGCTAAGCTTGATCCTAAGTGAACTGGATGATATACAAATAAATTTTCCAAGTCCATGTGCCATGCTACTTTATTGTCCCTGCGCTTTGAAAAGTATTTACAACAGACATGGTTCATTTATATTATCCATTAACCTTATCTATTAATGTCTACCTTATCTATTAACATAATAAACTTTACCATATCCCAACATTTCAAAGTCATCTCTGTATTTCAATATTGATTTTAAATACTATGTTTTCCCTGAAACCTACAGTACCCCAGTTAGAACTGACCTTTGCCCACAGAACTGATGTCTTCCTCTCCCACAATTTCATAGAATGTTAAGATATTTGTTCAAGCCTACTTATGTTATTGTATGTGTGTCTGCTCTGTTCCCATCAGATATTATTCTTGGAATAGTGGCTCAGTTTTCCTTTATATTGCTCATGGTACCTAGTACAATATTTTGCACCTAGTAAGTATCCAAGTTTGTTTATTAAATAATGCATGCAGTATTTTTTTAATATCTTGAAGAATGGGGCAGAGTGCCTAACCTTGGTTTGACCCACAGACACTTATGCCCAATACTAGTTGTTCAGTAATTTATTTCTTTGAAGAAATGAATAGGCATTGTGTTCAAAAATATTAGAGATGGAGAAACAGGATTGGAACCAAGATGGCAGAGTAGAAGGACATGCTCTCACTCCCTCTTGTGAGAACACCAGAATCACAACTAGCAGCTGGACAATCATCGACAGGAAAACACTGGAACTCACCAAAAAACATACCCAACATCCAAAGACAAAGGGAGAAGCCACAATGAGACGGTAGGAGGGGCGAAATCAGAATAAAATCAAATCCCATAACTTCTGGGTAGGTGACTCACAGACTGGAGAACACATACCACAGAAGTCCACCCACTGGAGTGAAGGTTCTGAGCCACACATCAGGCTTCCCAACCTGGGGTCTGGCAATGGGAGGAGGAATTCCTAGAGAATCAGATATTGAAGGCTACTGGGATTGGATTACAGGACTTCGACAGAACTGGGGGAAAGAGAGACTCCACTCTTGAAGGGCACACACAAAGTAGTGTGCGCACTGGGACCCAGGGAAAGGAGCAGTGACCACAGGGGAGACTGAACAAGACCTACCTGCTAGTGTTGGAGGGTCTCCTGCAGAGGCGGGGGTTGGCTGTGGCTCACTGTGGGGACAAGGACACTGGCAGCAGAAGTTCTGGAAAATACTCCTTGGCGTGAGCCCTCCCAGAGTCTGCCATTAGCACTACCAAAGAGCCCAGGTAGGCTCCACTGTTGGGTTGCCTCAGGCCAAACAACCAACAGGGAGGGAAACCAGCCCCACTCTTCAGCAGTCAAGGGAAAGAAAATTTTACTGAGCTCTGCCCACCAGAGCAAGAGTCAGCTCTACCCACTACCAGTCTCTCCCATCAGGAAACTTGCATAAGCCTCTTAGATAGCCTCATCCACCACAGGGCAGACAGCAGAAGCAAGAACTACAATCCTGCAGCCTGTGGAACAAAAACCCCATTCAAAGAAAGAGAGACAAGATGAAAAGGCAGAGGGCTATGTACCAGATGAAGGAACAAGATAAAACCGCAGAAAAACAACTAAATGAAGTGCAGATAGGCAACCTTCCAGAAAAAGAATTCAGAATAATGATAGTGAAGATGATCCAGGACCTCGGAAAAAGAATGGAGGCAAAGATCGAGAAGATGCAAGAAATGTTTCACAGAGACCTAGAAGAATTAAAGAACAAATAAACAGAGATGAACAATACAATAACTGAAATTGAAATTACACTAGAAGGATTCAACAGCAGAATAACTGAGGCAGAAGAATGGATAAGTGACCTGGAAGACAGAATGGTGGAATTCACTGCAGAACAGAATAAAGAAAAAAAAATGAAAAGAAATGAAGACAGCCTAAGTGACCTCTGGGACAACATTAAATGCAACAGCATTCGCATTATAAGGGTCCCAGAAGGAGAAGAGAGAGAGAAAGGACCAGAGAAAATACTGAAGACATTACAGTCGAAAACTTCCCTAACATGGGAAAGGAAATAGCCACCTAAGTACAGGAGAGTCCCACACATGATAAACCCAAGGAGAAACAGGCCAAGACACATAGTAATCAAATTGGAAAAATTAAAGACAAAGAAAAATTACTGAAAGCAGAAAGGGAATAATGAAAAATAAAATACAAGAGAACTCCCATAAGGTTAACAGCTGATTTCTCAGCAGAAACTCTACAGTCCAGAAGGGAGTGGCATGATATACTTAAAGTGATGAAAATGAAGAACCTACAACCAAGATTACTCTACCCAGCAAGGATCTCATTCAGATTCAATGGAGAAATCAAAAGCTTTACAGACAAGCAAAAGCTAAGAGAACTCAGCACACCAAACCAGCTCTACAACAAATGCTAAAGAAACTTCTGTAAGTGGGAAACACAAGAGAAGAAAAGGACCTACAAAAACAAACCCAAAACAATTAAGAAAATGGTCATAGGAACATATATATCAATAATTACCTTAAACGTGAAATGATTAAATACTCTAACAAAAGACACAGGCTTGCTGAATGGACACAAAAACAAGACCCATATATATGCTGTCTATAAGAGACCCACTTCAGACCTAGGGACACATTCAGACTGAAAGTGAGGGGAGGCAAAAAGATATTCCATGCAAATAGAAATCAAAAGAAGCTGGAGTAGCTATACTCATATCAGATAAAATAGACTTTAAAATAAAGAATGTTACAAGAGACAAGGAAGGACACTACATAATGATCAAGGGATCAACCCAAAAAGATATAACAATTATAAATACATATGCAGCCAACACAGGGGCACCTCAATACATATGGCAACTTCCGCTTCTAACAGCTATAAGAGAAAATCGACAGTAACACAATAATAGTGGGGGACTTTAACACCTCACTTATACCAATGGACAGATCATCCAAAATGAAAATAAATAAGGAAACAGAAGCTTTAAATGACACAATAGACCAGACAGATTTAATTGATATTCATAGGACATTCCATCAAAAAACAGCAGATTACACTTTGTTCTCAAGTGCGCACAGAACGTTCTCCAGGATAGATCACATCTTGGGTCACAAATCAAGCCTCAGTAAATTTAAGAAAATTGAAATCATATCAAGCATCTTTTGTGAAAACAATGCTATAAGATTAGAAATCAACTGCAGGAAAAAAAACATAAAAAACAAAAACACATGGAGGCTAAACAATACGTTAATAAATAACCAAGAGATCACTGAAGAAATCAAGGAGAAAATGAAAAAATACCTAGAGACAAATGACTATGAAAACACGACGATACAAAACCTATGGGATGCAGCAAATGCAGTTCTAAGAGGGAAGTTTAGAACTATACAGGCCTACCTCAAGAAACAAGAAAAATCTCAAATAAAAATATCTAACCTTACCTAAAGGAACTAGAGAAAGAAGAACAAAAATACCCCAAAGTTAGCAGAAGGAAAGAAATCATAAAGATCAGAGCAGAAATAAATGAAATAGGTACAGAGAAAACAATAGCAAACATCAATAAAACTAAAAGCTGGGTCTTTCAGACAATAAATGAAATTGATAAACCATTAGCCAGACTCATCAAGAAAAAGAGGGAGAGGACTCAAATCAATCAAATTAGAAATGAAAAAGGAGAAGTTACAACAGACACTGCAGAAATACAAAGCATCCTAAGAGACTACTACAAGCAACACTATGCCAATAATATGGACAACGTGGAAGAAATGGACAAATTATTACAAAGGTATAACCTTCCAAGACTGAACCAGGAAGCAATAGAAAATATGAACAGACCAATCACGAGTATTGAAATTGAAAATGTGATTAAAAATCTTCCAACAAACAAAAGTCCAGGACCAGATGGCTTCACAGGTAAATTCTATCAAATATTTAGAGAAGAGCTAACACCCATCATTCTCAAAGTCTTCCAAAAATTTGCAGAGGAAGGAACACTCTGAAACTCATTCTATGAGGCCACCAACACGCTGATTCCAAAAACAGACACAGATACTACAAAAAAAAAAGAAAATTACAGACCAATATCACTGATGAATATAGATGCAAAAATCCTCAACAAAATACTAGCAAACAGAATCCAACACATTAAAAGAATCATACACTATGATCAAGGGCGATTTATCCCAGGGATGCAACGATTCTTCAATATATGCAAATCAATCAATGTGATACACCATATTAACAAATTTAAGAAGAAAAACCATATGATCTTCTCAATAGATGCAGAAAAAGCTTCTGACAAAATTCAACACCCATTTATCATAAAAAACTCTCCAGAAAGTGGGCATAGATGGAACCTACCTCACCATATTAAAAACCATATATGACAAACGCACAGCACACATCATTCTCACTTGTGAAAAACCGAAAGCATTTACTCTAAGATCAGGAAAAACACAAGGACGTCCACTCTCACCACTATTATTCAACATAGTTTTGGAAGTCCTGGCCACAGCAATCAGAGAAGAAAAAGAAATAAAAGCAATACATATTGGAAAAGAAGAAGTGAAAGTGCCACTGTTTGCAGATGACATGATACTATACATAGAGAATCCTAAAGATACCACCAGAAAACTACTAGAAGTAATTAATGAATTTGGTAAAGTTGCAGGATACAAAATTAATGCACATAAATCTCTTGCATTCCCATACACTAATGATGACCAATCTGAAAGAAAAATTAAGGAAACACTTCCATTTACCATTGCAACAAAAAGAATAAAATACCTAGGAATAAACCTACCTATGGTGACAAAAGACCTGTATGCAGAAAACTATAAGACACTGATAAAAGAAATTAAGAATGATACCAACAGATGGAGAGATATACCATGTTCTTGGATTGGAAGAATCAATATTGTGAAAATGACTATACTACCCAAAGCAATCTACAGATTCAATGTAATCCCTATGAAATTACCAATGGCATTTTTTACAGAACTAGAATAAAAAATCTTAAAATTTGTTTGGAGACACCAAAGACCCCGAATAGCCAAAGCAGTATTGACAGAGAAAAACAGAGCTGGAGGAATCAGACTCCCTGACCTCAGACTATACTACAATGCTACAGTAATCAAGACAATATGGTACTGGCACAAAAACAGAAACATAGATCAATGGAACAAGATAGAAAGCCCAGAGATTAACCCACACACCTATGGTCAACTAATCTATGACAAAGGAGGCAAGGATATACAATGGAGAAAAGATAGTCTCTTCAATAAGTGATGCTTGGAAAAATTGACAGCTACATGCAAAAGAATGTAATTAGAACACTCCCTAACACCATAAACAAAAATAAACTCAAAATGGATTCGAGACCTAAATGTAAGACCGGACACTACAAAACTCTTAGAGGAAAATATAGGAAGAACACTCTTTGACATAAATCACAGCAAGATCTTTTGTGATCCACCTCCTAGAATAATGGAAACAAAAATAAACAAATGGGACCTAATGAAATGTCAAAGCTTTTGCACAGCAAAGGAAACCATAAACAAGATGAAAAGGCAACCCCCAGAATGGGAGAAAATATTTGCAAACGAATCAATGGACAAAGGATTAATCTCCAAAATATATAAACAGCTCATGAAGCTCAATATTAAAAAAACATAACAAACCAATCCAAAAATGGGCAGAAGACCTAAACAGACATTTCTCCAAAGAAGACATAGAGATGGCCAAGAAGTACATGAAAAGCTGCTCAACATCACTAATTATTAGAGAAATGCAAATCAAAACTACAATGTGTTATCACCTCACACCAGTTAGAATGGGCATCATCAGAAAATCTACAAACAACAAATGCTGGAGAGGGTGTGGAGAAAAGGATCCCTTTTGCCTGTTGGTGGGAATGTAAATTGATACAGCCACTATGGAAAACAGTATGGAGGTTCCTTAAAAAACTAAAAATAGTACTACCATATGATCCAGCAATCCCAGTACTTGGTATATACCCAGAGAAAACCATAATTCAAAAAGAGTCATGCACCAAAATGTTCATTGCAGCTCTGTTTAGAATAGCCACAATATGGAAGCAACCTAAGTGTCCATAAACAGATGGATGGATTAAGAAGATGTGGCACATATATACAATGGAATATTACTCAGCCATAAAAAGGAACGAAACTGAGTTATTAGTAGTGAGGTGGATGGACCTAGAGACTGTCATTCAGAGTGAAGTAAGTTAGAAAGACAAAAATAGATACCGTATGCTAACACATATATATGGAATCTAAAAAAAAAAAAAATGGTCATGAAGAATTTAGGGGCAAGGTGGGAATAAAGACGCAGACCTACTAGAGAATGGAGTTGTGTATATGGGGAGCGGGAAGGGTAAGCTGGGACAAAGTGAGAGAATGGCATGGACATATATACACTACCAAACGTAAAACAGATAGCTAGTGCGAAGCAGCTGCACAGCACAGGGAGATTAGCTCGGTACTTTGTGACCACGTAGGGGGGTGGGTTGGGGAGGGTAGGAGAGAGGGAAATGCAAGAGGGAAGAGATATGGGTACATGTGTATATGTATGACTGATTCACTTTGTTATAAAGCAGAACCTAACACACCATTGTGAAGCAATTATACTCCAATAAAGATGTTTTAAAAAAAGAAAGAGAAGACACATGCACCCCAATGTTCATTGCAACACTATTTACAATAGCCAGGTCATGGAAGCAACCAAAATACCCATCGAGAGACAAGTGGATAAAGAAGTTGTGGTACATATATACAATGGAATATTACTCAGCCATAAAAAGGAACAAAATTGGGTCATTTGTTGAGACGTGGATGGATCTAGAGACTGTCATACATAGTGAAGTAAGTCAGAAAGAGAAAAACAAATATCGCATGTTAGCACATATATGTGGAACCTAGGAAAATGGTACAGGTGAAGCGCTTTGCAGGGCAGAAATTGAGACACAGTTGTAGAGAACAAACGTATGGACACCAAGGGGGGAAAGTGGTGGAGGGTGGGGGTGGTGGTGTGATGAATTGGGCGATTGGGATTGACATGTACACACTGATGTGTATATAATTGATGACTAATAAGAACTGGCTGTATAAAAAAATAAATAAAATTTAAAAATTTTAAAAAAGATGGAGAAACCTAATATAACATTAACATAAGTATTAACATAAATATTAATATAAAAAGGAATGGAATAAACTATTAGATCTGTAGACAAACTTTGCAACTTCTCATTCATTCCCTGCCATAGATTGGACATTATCTTAAAGCAGATCAACAGGAAATGTCTAGTATTTACATAAAGTTATCCCTTTTGTTATCTCTTGTAAAGATTAATTTATGTTTCAATTTGTCTGGGGCATGGGGTGCCCAGGTATTTGGTTAAACAGTATTCTGAATGTGTCTGTGAAGATGTTTCTGGATAAGATTAACTTTTGAATCGACAGACTGAGTAAAGCAGATTGCCCTCCTCAATTGAGTGGCTTCATCCAATCTGTTGGAGGCAGGAATAGAATAAAAACAGTTAAGAGAGAAATCCCGCTCTCTGCTTGACTGTCTTCAACGTGGGACATCAGTGTTCCACCTTTTAACTCAGACTTGGACTTGAACTTATACCGTCAGCAATTTTGGGGTTCCAGCTGCAAATCTTGGGTCTCTCAGCCTCCAAATCACATAAGCCAATTCCTTATAATAAATCTCTCTATTTCTAGCTATATACAGATATCTACAGATATCATATTGATATTGATATAAATGTATACATTCCTCATATACTTTAGTGAGTTTTCTATGGATATAAGCAAATCACCACAAACTTCGCAGCTTAAAACAACAGTCATTTATCATCTCACAGTTTCTGTAGGTCAGTAGTCCAGATATAACTTAGGTGGGTCCATTGCTCAGGGTCTCATATGGCTGCAATAAGATGTCAGCCAGGCCTGCAGTCTCATTTGAAGTGTGTGGGGGTTCTCTTCCAAGCCTATGTGATTACTGGCAGAATTCACTTTCTTGCAGCTGTATAACTCAGGGTAGCTTGCTTTTTCAAGGCCAACAGGAAAACGTCTCTGAACTCAAGCAAAGACTAACTTCTCTTTTAAAGGTAAAGGGCTCACTTGACTTGGTAAGGTCCACTGAGGGTAATCTCCTTTTGATTATATCAAAGTAAAACTGATCAGAGACCTTAATTACATGTGCGAAATCACTTCACCTTTGCCATATAATGTAAACTAATCATGGAAGTGACCTCCATCATACTCACAAGTAGTGCCTACATTCAAGGGATGTGTATATCAGGGGGTAGGAATCTTTGAGGTCACAGAATTTTTCTTACTTAACCCAGTTAATTATTTTAGATTGTTTCTGATACGTCCTTTGCATCTTTCTTGCCTTTAGTGTCTACAGACTTGAGGATATGAAAATTTTAAAGAACCTGAGAACTTCAAAATGAAATGGTCCTCAAAAGTTAGAGTTCCATAGAAGTGCCCGGAATGGAATTTGAAATATCAGAATATCAAAAAGAAAATAAAGCCTCAGAAAAGACTGCAGAAAACAAACAAGCAAACAAACAAACTTTACTTCTTACTATTCAGCAGAGCAAAGGGTGTTTCTATGATCTATGTAAAGTGGGGTCACATGTTCTCTTTTGGAATAGGCTAGAAATATCCCTGTGCTCTTTCTTATGAATTCTCTGGGTTTCATCAAGATAATGTATTTTCTTAAGACACTCTGCATCTACCTTTTCCTGGATATTTTTATCCCCTTAGGATATACAGTATAGAATATATTACATATCCTGTCAAATTAATTCATCCAGCTGAAACCATAAAGGTGTGGTTAAGACATTAAAAACACTTTTATTCTTTGATTCTTTATAATGCAGAATGAAATTAAATTGTGTAGTATGTGGACTTCTATCTTACACTGAATACTGCTCACATATTTTTTCAGATTAAGAAAAGTGATTTTAAAGTATACTCAGATTGCCAAGCACATAATTCAAACCATCTCCATGATTTGTATTGATACTTTGTTGATGACAGCAACTTTCATGGCATGTAGTGCTTTTCATTATGTGATAATGTTTGTGAAGAATTATAGTCATTTCAATTTCCAGGGAAAGCAAAATATTTCCCATCTCAAACCTCTGCTTCCAACACACTGTGTGTGATATACATTACCAAGTCCAGAGTAAATAGTCATTTGTCAATCAACTCCCAATTTATTCTTTTAAAAGGCTCACATGGAAAATTATGCAATACAAGTTGGTAAATCCATTGGATCTTCTCTAGGAGGTGTTAGCCTGAAAAGTTGAACTAGCTTTACTATCTTGGGGAGCCATCTCCTTTCCATCCTTCCCTCCTCTATCGCAGAAACACATGGCATATTACAGCTTATCCAGAGGAAATCCAATCATTTAGCTCTTAGTTCACCTTTGGCTGTAGTGAATTTCCTCTTAGTTCATTGCTGGTTAAAGACTGTAGAGAACTTTCCAGAAATTTGAGTGACTAGATCACTAAGAAAGATCCATTACCAAATGGATCTTTGGTATTATTATATTACTGATGTTGAATTATTGATATTGAATTATGGCTAAGAAAGAAAAAAGGAGAAAGGGCAAAGACATGAGCTAATGAGGAAGAATGGGTTAATAACTTGAAAAAAATCTTATTGAATTGATCACGTCCAGTCATGATTCTCTCAAGGACTAACTCACTTGGAATAACATTACAGTGTTATATAGGACTATATCCTTGGAGAAAACCTTCAGTTTTTCCTCCAATCCACAGTCACTTGCATATTATATAAATCTTTATATGCAGTAATAGTCAGAAACCCAAGCAATCTATCATATTTGATCAAGACAAGCATAAATCATTTATTCATGATTTACCATTCCTAACTTGATTCATTGATTCATCTCCAGACAAGACACGTTCAGTACAAAAAAAAAAAAAAAAAAAAAGATTAAGCTCCTCGCCCTTAGGAGAGAACAGCTAAACCAACTAATTCATATTTACATCTGACCTCATGAATCTTGACACTGGGAGTACTGTAAGAATAGAAATAGCTCTTATAAATGGACCTTCAGATGGAAATGTCTGGATAAAAGTGAAAATAGTGGAAAGATTAACAATGAGAATGTGATGGGTGTGTCACAACTATCTTAGTCCTCCCCATGAGACAATCTGATTCAGCTAACATGCATTTACCCAATTTTATCAGTATTTATTTTCAATACTTTTTCTATTTTAATTCATGTTTTTTCCCCAGTTTTACTTCTCCCCAATTCTCTTCCTGCAGCACCCTAATTTTTCACACATACCTTTATCTCATTCAAGTCACGGTGCTTAGATATGAATTAGGCAAGCTGAGGGGTTGGAAAATGGTAGCATCTTTCAAATCTCTCAGTATGATGCCACAACAACCTATAATATCAGATAGGCTACAAAAACAGGCTTCTAACCCTGACTTCTAGGGTCAGAGAACTCTTTGGTTTTCTTAATTCTTCCTCTGGCTCCTCCCCCACCCTACCATCTGCACATATTTCAAATACACGGAAATATAAACAGAGTCCTGTACATTATCTTACTCAGCTTGATCTGCCATAACAAAACCATAAACTGGGTGGCTTAAACAATAAATATTTATTTCTCACAGGAAGTCCAAGATCAAAGGGTACACAGGTGTTAGCTCTTTTCCTGGCTTATATATCACCACCTTCTTGCTGAATCTGCCCCCCACATGGCAGAGAGAGATGGGTAGCTCTGGTCTCTCTTCTTCTTATAAACCCACTAATCTTATCATGGGGGCGGGCACAATCTCATCTAAACCTAATTATTTCCCAAAGGCCTCACTTCCAAATACCATCACATTGAAGGTTAGAGTGTCAACATATCATTTTGAGGACACAATTCAATCTGTAGCATATACTCCAGGCATATGGTACATGTATTAAATGTAGAAAGTGTTCTTGAAAGTAAATCTGATAATTATTTTTTCTGTTAAAAAATACCTAGATGGCTGAATTGACTCTTCATAGAGCTTTGGATAATTTCCAAATTTCTTAGAGTAAGATTACAAGATACTTTTAACACCTGACCCCAGGGCCCTTGGTTTCTGCACTCCCCTCCTGCCTGGACTCTACCCTCTAGCCACAACGTGTTTCATTATCCTTCACTAGAAATGTCTGATTCTTTAACTGGCTTCGCACATACTGTTCCCTCTGCTGCAGATGACGTTCATCCCCTTTGCCTTGTGTAAACTCTAATTCATCCTTCAAGATCAAGTTCCACTAAAGTCTTTCCTGACATCTCCTTTTTCCCAATAAAGTTAATTACTCCCTTTTCTATTTCCCTCTCATTTTGTTTATACTTCTATTACATCATCAAAACCATGAGGTTTTTAATTACCGTTTATATGTCTATCTTTACTGTTAGACTGTGACACCCTTGAGGATGGGGTCATTTATAACAAACCTTTTAGTTTGGCAGACCCAGACTCTTGCCTGATCCATAGTAACACTCACCATATAAAGAATGAGTGAATGAATGAACCATTAACTTAGGACACAGAGAAGTATGAGATCAGTTGTTTCTCAGTACTCCTTTAGCTATAAAGCTTGCCCTTTGTTTCACACAATCAGCTCTTTCTAGTCTGTTCAGTTTTGCCTGTGGTTGTACTGCTTCAATCTTGCAAACCTTCTTCTTAGTTACACCCTCCCTTGCTGCCTGCTGCAAGAGATCTTGATGCTGTAAATCCTATGTCACTCAAGTAGTGTTTCCCAAATTTGTTTAACTATAAAGCTCAATGAGGGTACTTATTAAAAATACAAATTCTTGAGCTCAATCTCAGATCTACTAAATAGGAACTTCAGGAATTGGGTTTAGCAATCTGCATTTTAAAACACATTCCCCAGATAATCCTGAAGAAGATAACCGCAAATACCGTGAACAGAGGGTTACCTCTGTTTTGGAACAACTGTTTCCTCCAGTGACCACTTGTCTTAGTGTGGAACTTCATTAAGCACTAGTTCAGTTTCCTCAGACCTAGAAAGAAGACTCTCAATTGAATGTCTTTCCTAAAGCTGATTCCTCGAGCTTTTAGGAAAATTGGAAACCCCTTTAACGGACTCCAAAAATCTCCATACTACCTTCTCCATTCAAAATTCATTGCAGAAGATTCATCTCGCTGACTCTACTCCTAGATACTCACTGAGTTTCACAGGTGCTGCCCCAACTGCTGCGGTCAAATCCTAGAACAGCTCTGCATATTGGCAGTCTGCAAACTGACTCTGATGAGCTGTGACAGGACATGTTCTGTGGGTTTACCTTTAATCAGACTAGACCCTGAGGATGTATGGATTCCCTGTATAAAGTACAGATTGGGGGTCACCCAGGGTTAAAAAAGAGAATGAAGCCTAAGTACTTAGCATAGAGCCTGGCTCAGGGTGAGGATTCAATAAATATTACCACTTACTAATATTTCTGCATATATTCTTCTTCTGATCTTAACTCAAGAAGACCTATACTATATACATTTTTAAAAATTTAATTATTGGAAATATGAAAATATCCTAATTCTCTAAACTAGTTAGGCTACTTAAATTAGTTTTGATTAATCACAATATTGTGAAAATATAGATATTTTTCATAGAATGCCAAAACTCAAGGTGCTTAATTTACATCATTCAAATTGCAGAGGCCGTAGACTTGCTTTGTTGATCCAATAAACACATTAGTGTTTTAATGCTTTCATGAATACTAAATATTACTGCTTGTGTTAGTTAACTATTACTGTGTAAGAAATCACTCCAAAACGTAGTGACTTGAGACAACTACCATTTATTATTTTTCATGAATCTGTGAGTTGGCTAAGTGGTCTGATTTGGGCTGAACTTGGCTGGGCTGATCTATGCTAGGCCCACGCATATATTTGTGGTCAGGTGGAGGGTTGCTGGGAGATAGTCTAGCTGTTCTAATGTTGCCTCAATTGGGATGTCTTGTTTCAAAGACAAAGAGGCTATGTCAAGTTTGTTCAAATGGAGGTCACCGGGTCCAAGGGAGAAAAGATAGGTGCAAAGTCTCTTGACCTAGGTTTTGTCAAGACTAATGACTTAATCAGAATGACTAGTGACTTGACTAAAATGACTAATATAATGTCATATTTATGGATCAGAAAAAATTTAAGTTCAGCCTAGATCTAAGGGGTGAGAAACAGACTTCATCTTTTGTTGGAAGTTGCTGAAAAGTGCTATTTCAAAGGATATATGGAGATTATTATTGGGATAGTCAATGCAGTCTGCCACATTAATCATTGTGGCAAAATAACTCATTTTTGGAGTTTTCTGAAATTTTATACCAACAAAAAAGGTAGATTCTGAGCTAAGGTCAAAGATTATGCCCTTGAATCCGTTATCACCTGGATTGTTATAAGAAGCCACAAAACTGTCAGACAATCATTTGTTTGTCTTTAAAATAGTGTTAGCATAAATCTCAAATGGTTATCCAGACTGTTATATAAGATACCATAACAATAAGCACCTAGTAGGGTGCCTGGCAAAAGGTAAATATATAGATATTTTGAGCTAAGTTAAAATAATGGATTGTTTCCATTTGCTTTCTTCATAATATTTATTAATTAGAATATCAATTTTTTCTTTAGTTTACTCCACGTATCATCCTTATACCAGTTTTTCATGATATTAACATTATTTGGTAATCTTCTTTAGCAATATTCATCCTTCTGAAACATGTTTTCCATGTTTTCATCCTGACTAATGAGTAAACATCCTGGTTGTGGTGGTGGTGGTGGTGTTTTTTAATGGGGCTTTGTATTTGTAAGAAACTGAAACTACACCTGGCCAATTTAAACAGAAAAGAAATGTACTTAAGGAAAACTTTAGCATTCACAGAATTGACAAAAGTATTGGGCAACCAAAGTCAGAAGATGAGGGCAGAAATACACCGCAAAATCATATCAGAAACAGTCTCTAATAAGTCTAGCCAAACTCACAGGCTCTTGACCATACCAAGGGTGCTCACTGAATATATATATTTTTTAACTGAGGTAACATTGGTTTATAACATCATATGAGTTTCATGTATACACATCATATTTCTTATTCTATATACCCTATGGCTTGAGTAACTTTTAACTCTCCTCTGAGCCTCATGTCAAACCCTCAAAATTCAAAATCCTATGCTACGGCATCTGCTAGACGGAGCCTAGGTCACAAAGCCACACCACAACTATTAGAGAACTGTAAGAGAGACTGTCTGCCCCTTCTGTCTTCCATTATGGAAAGAAGGGCCTTGCCATTAAACTTTCTTGAGGTCCATATCAAATAAGAAGGATGTTTGGATGCTGGGAAGACCAAAACAAATGCTCACTGTAATCTAACCCTCATAGTTGCCCAATACCCACAATTCTCTTTTTCTCACATTGTATTTCAAAACCAATTCTAGACTCTAGTGTAAGGCAATGAAGTCTTATGTGTACTCACCCACATCACAAAGGGAAGCACCCAATAGTTCGTCTGAATAATATCCATTTTTCTCTCTATCTGTTGTGCTTCTCATCTCAATATTCTGAAACCTGTGGGAAAAAAATAACCCTGTAAGCACCAACCTCCTAGGCGTAGGTATTTTGTTTGATCACAACTGTATAGTACAGTTCCTTTGTAAATGGTTACTGATCTCTGAGAAAAGATAGGAGAAATATTCACCAAGCATATGTTTGATGTGATTTCAGAATGCTTCCCAGTGAGTGTGGCTCCCTCAAAGTGTAACAGACTTGGGGCCTGACAACACCTTCAGACATGAGGATTGGGCTGAATGGCTGCAACAGTCTAACACTGTGATTCTAGTCAGGCTTCTGTCATGAAGCTTTTTTTTTTTAAACTGATAACTATTCACCAAAATAGCCTTCCTCTTCTCGCTTGGACCACAGTGAGGTTACAGTTCCTGCTTTCCCTGCAACTGCGTGTGGCCACATGACTGAATTCTAGTCAACTGAATGTTACCTTAAATGATGTCTGCCACTTCTAGGTCTGGCCCATAAAAACCTCTCACTCCTTCATATTCTATTTTTTTTTTTCACTCCTTCATATTCTATTTTTTTTTTTTCACTCCTTCATATTCTTTTCCTTTCCAGAATATCCCAGGATCCCCCATGCAAGCTGCATGCTAAGGTTGGCAGAGACACCATCATCCTGGATCACTGAATGGCTTTGTGGTACCTATGTCCTCTTCCTTCAACCTCCATCCTAGAACCACTTAGAATTGCTATCTGGGAAAGAAATACATTTTTAGAGCATTGAGCCATTATATATTTGTGTACATATTTGGGGTGTGTGTGTGTATATTTGGTACATATTTTCACAGACTGACCTACCCTAAGTAATAGAAGCTTTGGTATACTGTCCATGTGTTGTGATCCTATGAAACTCTATAACCAGTTAGCAACTGTCAAAAATCTAAGGCCAGGGCTTCCCTGGTGGCGCAGTGGTTGGGAGTCCGCCTGCCGATGCGGGGGACATGGGTTCGTGCCCCGGTCCGGGAAGATCCCACATGCCGCGGAGCGGCTGGGCGCGTGAGCCATGGCCACTGAGCCTGTGCGTCCGGAGCCTGTGCTCCGCAACGGGAGGGGCCACAGCAGTGAGAGGCCCGCGTACCGCAAAAAAAAAAAAAAAAAAAAAAAAATCTAAGACCATTTTAATTATCACAACTACTTTCTTCATCTCATTGTAACCATGGCCACTTTGCCTCTGATTCCTATCAGGAAGCTCAGTTCAACTGCATCTTCTCCCACTAGTGTATAGTGCTTATAAAAGATGAAAGCAAAAACAAGATGAAAAGCGGCTATTAAAGCTCTCTTCAAAGATTTTCGCATGTACTTCATTACCTTTTCCGTGCCTTCATGGGGAATATAGTAAAAGAGTAGGTCACAAATGATAAATGTTCTCTAGCATTTCTAACTACTAAATCTTTGAATTCCATCATACCAATAAAAATATCTTATTTCAACTTCATTTGGTATATATTACCATTGAGTTCAGGTTTTAGTCAGCAAGCTGTATGGTTAAATATTTACAGCTGTTAGAATAGCATAATTATTTCAGAACACTGTATGTCTTATCATGCCTATAAATTAAATATATAAAAATTAAAAATCTAGAAATAATAAAATGTAAGAGATAGGCAATGAAGACAATTTTTTTAAAGAAATAATTTCTTCAGGTTAGGGAGTTACAGCATTTATAAGCAAGGAGAAACGGTCGCAACTAAGGGAAGAAGGACTGCTTCAAATAGCAAGGGAGGGAGGCCCTGTGGGCTTGGGGTTCAGGATAAACAATGTGTTCTGAATCTTTCCATATTGGCCCAACACCAGTTCTTAGACTCCTGCCCTATTCTAATCAAAGCTGTAACTTTCCCAGAAGAGATCTGATGATTAACTGAATTCAGTAGGTGTTATAATTTGGCAGACTATAGATTCAAATTTTGCATTTGATTCTTAGCTCCTGCAGGCCTGCAACTATAGCTATAACATGATCATAGAAAATGTGCATTAAGAATTTAGGGTTTTGAGCTTGCCATTCTCTTTTTTAAAGCTGTTCATTGTCCTAAAAAACAGTCAACGGACTCCATTGTTCTGGAATTCCTCTTTCTATTTTTACTGTTTCAAAGCATAGGCAATTCAGTTTTATACAGCCTTGCTTTCAAAGGAGAATTTACTCTGGGAGAACAGAGTTGATAATTTAATTAGAAATTCCATCCTTTCAAGTTATAGTCTGACATAATCATGTTCCTGAAACCCAGCAGGATTTTGTTTAGCTTCAGGCCCAAATAGGCAAGATAACTAATTCCAAATTCTTTGAGCATCCATTACCTCTCCTGTACTTAATAGTACCAGTCAGTGTTCTTGGTTCTGAACAACAGAAACATCTCAGGTTAAACTACACAGAGAGTAAATTCATTTAGTGACTATGGGATGGTAACGACATCAACAGGAGGTCTGGAGGACTAGCTTTCAGAATGGGCAGATAGAACAAGAGATAAGCACAGCCTAGATAAATTCTCAGGCCTCTCTCTTTAGGACTCTGACCTGCCATTAGCATCACTACCACTGAACATTCCCTGAGTTCCTGAACTGCTCCCCTGAGCCCTGCTCAAGAACTGTACTGCTGTACCCTGCTCTCCACTGCAGATGTTTTAAGTAATCTGATTGCTCCTTGCATGGTGTATTACTCCCAGATGATGAGACATTTGGAGGAGGAGAAGCCCCGAATTACAACTATGCCCTACAGTAATTGGGTAATGAAAGAGCAGTTAGGCAGTAGATGTTTTAATTCCTCTATTACCATTTTGTCTAACTGATGCAAAATGCTCTGATTATAAGTGAAAATTCTGGTCAAATTATTCCAAATGTGATTGTCAGTAACCAAACAACTTTACAGGAACTCTCACCTTACCTACTCCCTAGCTTTTTCCCCATGGACAAGCAGCTATTTATTTAAGCTTTTAATTTTTATTTTATATTGGAGTATAGTTGATTAACAGATGTTGTCTTAGTTTGAGGTATACAGCGAAGCGATTCAGTTATACATATACAATGTATCTATTCTTTTTCAAATTCTTTTCCCATTTAGGTTATTACAAAATACTAAGCAGAGTTCCCTGTGCCATACAGTAGGTCCTTGTTGGTTATCGATTTTAAATATAGCAGTGCGTACATGACAAGTGGCTATTTAAATCATTGAACCAGACACCGCTCGTGTTTACTGGAAGCAGGATCACTGTTCATTTAAAGATCATGATCATGTCTTCTCCCTGTCTCCTCTATTCAGGGGTTCACAGTTCCTTGTGTAGGCTCATCATTGCTTCAGGGTTTAACTAAAATGATAAAGACCTCAAAATCTAATTTTAGGATTAGGAGAGAGGCCTCATTTAGTAAGCCTCCTGCTAATCTATATTCTCCTTCCCAGGTTTACCCGAGCTCTGGATTGGGAGGTATCAAGCACTTGGCTTCTGGGTAAAATGGTATCTTTGCCCTGTGTTTTCTATGTGTAGGTAGTTCCTTTGGGAACTCCATGGGGATGAGGAGTGATTGTCCAAACAGATTTTGGGAATTCCTCGGGCCTCTAACCAAATAAATATTATCAAATCATCACTCAACCAGTGAAAACTTGCTTTACTAATCAATGACTTTCACCTGGAATTCTGGCATAATGCAGAGAGAGCCTTACTTTCAGAAATTCATAATTACACATCTTTTGATCTCTTTACCATTTGTCACTGTCTAAAAGAACTAACTCAGTACGGTTTTTCTTTAAGCAAAAGGAAATTTTGAGATATACACTCACCTGCAGTTTTAAGAAATAATACAAGGAGATTCCACATACATTTTACTCAATTTCCCACAATAGTAACATTTTAAAACTACAGTTTACGCTTGAACAACCCAAGAGGGCTAGGGATGCCCACCCCCTGCACAGCCAAAAATCCACGTATAACTTTAGAGTCGGCCCTCCCTATCTGAGGTTCTGTACCCCAGGATTCAACCAACCATGGATATGTACTACATATTTATTGAAAAAATTCACATAGAAGTGGACCCCTGCAGTTCAAACTCATGTTGTTCCAGGGCCAACTCTATAGAGCAATATCACAATCAACACATTGACACTGAATTGTCAAGGTACAGAATTTTCCATCATCATAAGGATCTTGCATATTGCCATTTATAGTTTCCTCCAGGTCTTAAATGTTGTCAACCAGAAATCTGTTCTTTATTTCTACAATTTTACCATTTAAAAAATGTTATATAAATTGCATTATATTATATATAACCTATAGGGACTGATTTCTTTTTTTAACTCAGTGTATTACTCAGTGTGGAGATTTGTCCAAGTTGTTATATGCACCAATAGTTCATTGCTTTTCACTGCTGAGCCGTGTTATGTGGTATGAATGTACTATAGTCTGTTTAACCATTCACCATTTGAAGCACATCTGTGTTTTACTAATTTTGGCCTTGTATAAATAAAGCTGCTATAAACATTCATGTACAGATTTTGGTGTGAACATAAGTTTTCATATTTCTGGAGTAAATGCACAAGAGTGAAATTCCTGGGTTATATGGTAGTTGAATGTTTAATTTATTAAGAAACTGCTGAATTGTTTTCCAAAGTGGTTGTAATATTTTTTTACTCCCACCAGAAATGTATGTGTGATCTATTTTCTCTGTATCCTTGCTTTGGGTTTATTTTGCCTTTCTTTTTCTAGGTTTTCAAGGAGGGGCTTAATTATTGATTTGAGACTCTTTTGTCTTTTCTAATATATGCATTTAGTGCTGTAAATTTCCTTCTCAGCACTGCTTTAGCTGTATTCCACAAATATTTATATGTTCTATTTTTTTTTCACTACGTTGAGTCATTGAATTTTAATTTCAGTTATAATTTATGGTTCTAAAATTTACATTTGGTTTTTCATACCTTCTATTTAATGGCTAAAACTTTCTGTTTATTTGCTGAGACTTTCTATATTCTCATTTGTATTGTTTTCATAATTGCTTATAGAAACATTTTTTATGATGGCTGCTTTAAGATCTTTATAATTCTAATTTTTTTGTTACCATGTTGTTGATGTCTATTGATTACTTTTTTGATTCAGTTGAAGATCTTCCTGATTCTTGGTATGATGAGTGATTTTTTTAATTGAAAACTGGACTTTTTTTGTCATGAGACTGAATCTTACTTAAACTTTGTTTTAACTGGTTTCTTCTGACACTGCTATGACCAGAGACCTTGGAGGTAGAGCCTCATTATCACCAGTAGAGGAATTTCACATCCCCCACTAGGCCTCCATTTACACTTGCTAACAGAGGCTCCTCATTACTGAGGAGGGGTGACAGTCCTGCCTCCCTACCGATGTCTCCACTGATATATTCCTAACTGGGAGGGACAGGATTACCTTGTTACTGCTCCCTGTGTGGCCTCCACTGGTGCTTCTGAGAGTAGGATAGGTTGGCTTTATTACTATCAGGCAGTGGCAAAAGATCTGATTCTCTAGGCTTCCTCTGATATCACCCTAGTGGAGAATGGAAAGGGCTCCACATTACTACCAGGTAGGGATGGAAGCCCAGGCTCCCCACAGGGTACACTCTGATATCTCAACAGAGGTGAGGTTCATTACCATCAGGTGGGAATGAAAGTCTCACCTCCCTACTCAACTTTCTCAGACACCATCTTGGTGGGAATGTTTGGGTGTCTAGAGCCTGGAAAGGGTGTAAGTACAGATTCCCAGCTCAACCCTTGGATAGGGGTGGAGACTACAATATTTTTCTGTGTTTTTTACCTTGCTAGGTTACCCATTTCCTGGTCTTTTGGCTAGAGGGAGAAGGATTTTGTTGGTGTCTTCTTCCTGCTCTCATTAGGGTGTCCAGATTGCTGGCTTCTTCAGCTCCAAACCTGGGATATATGAGTCAAAGAGAAAACCCAAGAAGCTCACTATGGTGTCATCTCTTGGTTCCTTCTCTGCACCTTTCAAAGTGCTTTTTTTTGTTGTATATGTATGTGCAAGGTTTTCAGTTGTACTCAATGGGGGGAATAGGGAAAAGTACTCCATCTCCTAGAACTACAAATTTAGTATTTTTTTAAGTAATAAATTTTTGTTGCACTCCAAATCAAACATACATTTTATATAAAGATTAAGTATTTACTGCCTCTTTTCCTTAACTGGGGAAGTATGGTGTCCAGGTGCCTTGTAAGTCTCACGTTGTCCCTTTTTATATTTCTGGCAGCACTTAGAGAAAAAATTTTATATCTAGTAGTATTACTGAAAACGATTATACTCATCATATTTCATTTGAGACTGAGATTTTCAGTTTCTTTTTTTTTTTAAAGAAGATGAAAACTGATTAGATCTCAAGAGCCTATCAATTTTTTTTTACTAGAAATATTTAACAATTTTTGATGTGTTAAAGCAGACATCCTTTATTGAATTACTCCCAAACCATCATTCCAAATGCCAAGATTAACAGTGGTATAAAATTGAAAATACTTATTAGGTGACACAGTGATTAAATTGACTATGGGTGATACTTTGTCCAATTATTCCAAATTTATTTTCTCCAGAAATGTCTCTACTTTAGTATTTCAAGTGGACAATCACTTAATCACTCATTGGTATTAACACAATTGCCTATAATCTGAACTTGCAACATTTAGAAAAATTTAAAGAAATACTGAACATATTAGTGAATCACCACTGAGTGTTATATTAAGTAACATTATTGCCACCTGATGGTAGTATTTATTTAAAAAAAGGCATAAAATGAAAAGAACGCTGGAGTAACAATACTTATATCAGACAAAATAGACTTTAAAATAAAGACGGGGCTTCCCTGGTGGCGCAGTGGTTGAGAGTCCACCTGCCGATGCAGGGGACATGGGTTCATGCCCCGGTCTGGGAGGATCCCACATGCCACAGAGTGGCTAGGCCCATGAGCCATGGCCACTGAGCCTGTAGGTCCGGAGCCTGTGCTCCGCAACAGGAGAGGCCACAACAGTGAGAAGCCCGCCTACCGCAAAAAATATATATATATATAATAAAAAAAAAAGACGGTTACAAGGACAAAGAAGTACATTACATAATGATCAAATGATCAATCCAAGAAGAATATATAACAACTGTGAACATATATGCACCCAACATAGGAGAACCTCAATATATAAGGCAAATGTTGACAGACATAAAAGGAGAAATTGACAGTAATACAATAATAGTGAGGGACTTTAAAATCCCATTAAATCAATGAACAGATCATCCAAGAAAGAAAAACAATAAGGAAACACAGGCCTTAAATGACCCATTAGATCAGATGGACTTAACTGATATTTATAGAGCATTCTACCTGAAAGCAGCAGAATACACTTTCTACTCAAGTGCACCTGGAACATTCTCCAGGATAGATCACATGCTAGATCACAAAGCAAGCCTCAGTAAATTTAAGAAAACTGCAATTATATCAAGCATCATTGCCAACCACAACACTATGAAGTTAGAAATCAACTACAAGAAAAAAAAAATGCAAAAAGCACAAACGTGGAGGATAAACAATATGCTACTAAACAACCAATGTACCACTGAGAAAATCAAAGAGGAAAACAAAAAATATCTAGAGACAAATAGAAATGAAAACATGTTGATACAAAACTTATGGGATGCAGCAAAAGCAGTTCTAAGAGGAAAGTTTACAGCAATAAAAGCTTTCCTCAGGAAACAAGAAAAATCTCAAATAAACAACCTAACCTTACACCTAAAGCAACTAGAAAAAGAACAAACAAAACCCAAAGTTAGTAGAAGGAAAGAAATCATAAAGATCAAAGCAGAAATAAATGAAATAGAGACAAAGGAAACAACAGAAAAGATCAATGGAAATAAACGTTTGTTCTCTGAAAAGATAAAATTAATAAACCTTTAGCCAGACTCATCAAGTAAAAAAGGGAGAGGACTCAAAGCAATAAAATTAGAAATGAAAAAGGAGAAGTTACAACTACACCACAGAAATATAAAGGACCATGGGAGACTACTACAAGCAACTATATGACAATAAAATGGACAACCTGGAAGAAATGGGTAAATTCTTAGAAAGGTACAATCTGAACCAGGAAGCAATAGAAAATATGAACAGACCAATTACCAGTACTGACATTGAATCAGTAACTTAAAAACTGCCAACAAACAAAAGTCCAGGACCAGATGGCTTCACAGGTGAATTCTACCAAACATTTAGAGAAGAGTTAACACCTAGCCTTATGAAACTATTCCAAAAAATTGCAGAGGAAGGAACACTTCTAAACTCATTCTATGAGGCCACCATCACCCTGATACCAAAACCAGACAAAGATATCACACACAAAAAAGAAAATTACCGGCCAATATCACTGATGAATATAGATGTAAATATATCAATGAAATACTAGCAAACTGACTCCAGCAATACATTAAAAGGATCATACACTATGATCAAGTGATATTTATCCCAGGGATGCAAGGACTTTTCAATGTCTGCAAATCAATCAATATGATACATCACATTAACAAATTGAAGGATAAAAACCATATGATCATCTCAACAGATGCAGGAAAAGGCTTTTGATAAAATTCAACATACATTTATGACCAAAACCCTCCAGAAAGTGGGCACAGAGGAAACATACCTCAACATAATACAGGCCATATATGACAGACCCACAGCTAACATCATACTCAACAGTGAAAAGCTGAAAGCATTTCCTCTAAGATCAGGAATTAAACAAGGAGGTCCACTCTCACCACTTTTATTCAACATAGTTTTGGTAGTCCTAGTCACAGCAAACAGAGAAGAAAAAGAAATGAGTAATCCAAATTGGAAAAGAAGAAGTAAAATTGTCACTGTTTGCAGATGACATGATGCTATACAAAGAAAATTCTAAAGACACTACCAGAAAACTACTAGAGCTCATCACTGAATTTGGAAAAGTTGCTGGATACAAAATTAATATACAGCAATCTGTTGCATTTCTATATACTAATAATGAAATATCAGAAAGAAAAATTAAGGAAACAATCCCATTTACCATTACATCAAAAACAATAAAATATCTAGGAACAAGCCTATCTAAGGAGGCAAAAGACCTATACTCCAAAAACTATAAGAGTGATGAGAATGATTGAAAACAACACAAACAGATGAAAAGGTATGTTCATGCATTGGAACATATGTTTGTGTTCCTAGATTGGAAAAATCAATATTGCTAAAATGACCAACTACCCAAAGCAATCTACAGATTTAATGCAATCCCTATCAAATTGCCAATGACATTTTTCACAGAATTAAAACACATTTTTTTTCTTAATTTGTATGGAAACACAAAATACCCCAAATAGCTAAAACAATCTTGAGAAATAAGAACAGAGCTGAAGGAATCAGGCTCCCTGAGTTCAGACTATACTACAAAGTTACAGTAATCAAAACAGTATGTTACTGGCACAAAAACAGAAATATAGATCAATGGAACAGTGTAAAAAGCCTAGAAATAAGCCCACGCACATATGGTCAAGTAATTTACAACAAAGGAGACAAGAATATAGAATGGAGAAAGGAAAGTCTCTTCAGTAAGTGTTGCTGGGATAACTGGACAGCTACATGAAAATAGAACATTCTCTAAGACCATTTACAAAAAATAAACTCAAAATGGATTAAAGAGGTAAATGTAAGACCAGATACTATAAAACTCCTAGGGGAAAACATAGGCAGAACACACTTTGACATAAATTGCAGCAATATCTTTTTTGGATCAGTCTCCTAGAGTAATGGAAATAAAAACAAAAGTAAACAAATAGGACTGAATTAAACATAAGAGTTTTTGCACAGCAAAGGAAACCATAAACAAAATGAAAATTAAACATAAGAGTTTTTGCACAGCAAAGGAAACCATAAACAAAATGAAAAGATAACCTACAGAATGGGAGAAAATATTTGTAAACAATTCTACCAACAAGGGATTCATTTCCAAAATACACAAATAGTTCATATAGCTTAAAATTTTAAAAATGCAATAAAAAAAATGGGCAGAAGACCTAAATAGACATTTCTCCAAAGAAGACATACAGATAGCCAACAGGCACATGAAAAGGTGTACAATATTGTTAATTATTAAAGAATTTCAAATCAAAACTGCAATGAGAAATCACTTCTCACCAGTCAGAATGGCCATCAAGAAGTCTACAAATAATAAATGCTGGAGAGGGTGTGGAGAAAAAAGGAACCCTCCTACACTGTCAGCAGGAATGTAAATTGGTGTAGCCACTACAGAGAACAGTACTGAGGGTCATCAAAAACTAAAAACAGTGTTACCATATGATCCTGCAATTCCACTCTTGGGTATATAGCTGGAAAAAAAATCTAATTTGAAAAGCTACATGTCCCTCAATATTCATAGAAGCACTATTTACAATAGCCAAGACATGGAAGCAACCTAAGTGTCCAGTGACAGAGGAATGGATAAAGAAGATCTGACACACACACACACACACAGGAATATTACTCAGCCATAAAAAGAAAGAAATAATACCATTTGCAGCCAAATGGATGGACCTAGAGATTATCATGTTAAGGGAAGAAAGTTGGACTGAGAAAGACAAATATCATATAATATCACTTGTCTGTGTAATCTAAAAAATTGATACAAATGAACTTATTTAAAAAACAGAAATAGGGCTTCCCTGGTGGTGCAGTGGTTGAGAGTCCGCCTGCCGATGCAGGGGACACGGGTTTGGGACACGGGTTCGTACCCCAGTCCGGGAAGATCCCACATGCCGCAGAGCAGCTGGGTCCGTGAGCCATGGCCGCTGAGCCTGCGCGTCCGGAGCCTGTGCTCCGCAACGGGAGAGGCCACAACAGTGAGAGGCCCGCGTACAGCAAAAAAAAAAAAAAAACAAAAAAAAACAAAACAGAAATAGATTCACAGACAGAGAAAACAAACTTATGGTTTTAAAAGAGATAGTGTGGGTGGAGAGATAAATTAGGAGTTTGGGATTAACATATACACACTATATAAAATAGATAAACAAGAACCTACTGTATAGCACAGGGAACTACATTCATTATCTTATAATAAGCTATAATGGAAAATTATCTGGAATACACACACACACACACACACATACACACACCTGAATTACCTCTCTTTCTACATTTCCAAATGCTGTTGAAAATTATGACCTAAGAAAGTAGCTTACCTTTGCAAGCCTTTTTTCAGTGTTCTGTGTATCAAATTACTCACTCATTAGTCAATCCATTCTTTAATTCAATAAATAACTAATAATTTCCATGTTCTAGGTATTTTATTTGGTGCTAAGAAGACAAAGATGAATAAGACATAGACCTTGCCCCAAATAACAATATAGTCTAGGAGTATATATATATATATATATATATATATATATATATATATATAGTATAAATTACAAAACTGTGTGAGGAAGTTAATCAAAATATAAATTATAGAACAGTGTGAGGGTGTTAGTGAATTCTTACAGATTGGTTGATGCCTGTACACTGCTTCTCTCTCACTGTAACATAACAAACCCATCATTTGATTATTCTCTTCTTAACTCTTTTCCTCTCAAAATAAATCCCCTTCTTTTAATTTCTTCTCTACTGAGACATTATTTTGTTATCAAACCACAGGAAAAAATAAATCAGACAAAAATTTCCTATCCTTCCACACATGGGCTGTTAAGTATGTGTATTGTTTTCTATTCATGCATAACAAATTACCACAAATTTAGTACTTAAACAAAGATTTTTAATCACAGTTTCAATTTCAGTGCTTGTGATTGATCTGTTCATATTTTCTAGTTCTTCCTGAGTCAGGTTAATAATCAGGGTTAATAATAGGTGTAATAATAATCAGGTTGTCCATTTTATTGGCATAGAGTTGCTTGTAGTAATCTCTCATGACCTTTTTTATTTCTGCAGTGTCAGTTGTTACTTCTCCTTTTTCATTTCTAATTCTATTGATTTGAGTCTTCTCCCTTTTTTTCTTGATAAGTCTGGCTAACGGTTTATCTATTTTGTCTATCTTCTCAAAGAACCAGTTTTTAGTTTTATTGATCTTTGCTATCGTTTCCTTCATTTCTTTTTCATTTATTTCTGATCTGATTCTTATGATTTCTTTCCTTCTGCTAACTTAGGGGTTTTTTTTGTTCTTCTTTCTCTAATTGCTTTAGGTGTAAGGGTAGGTTGTTTATTTCAGATGTTTCTTGTTTCTTAAGGTAGGATTGTGTTGCTATAAACTTCCCTCTTAGAACTGCTTTTGCTGCATCCCATAGGTTTTGGGTCATCGTGTCTCCATTGTCATTTGTTTCTAGATATTTTTTTATTTCCTCTTTGATGTCTTCAGTGATCACTTCGTTATTAAGTAGTGCATTGTTTAGGCTCCATGTGTTTGTATTTTTTACAGATCTTTTCCTGTAATTGATATCTAGTCTTATAAGGTTGTAGTCGGAAAAGATACTTGATACAATTTCAATTTTCTTAAATTTACCAAGGCTTGATATGTGACCCAAGATATGATCTATCCTGGAGAATGTTCCATGAGCACTTGAGAAAAATGTGTATCCTGTTGTTTTTGGATGGAGTGTCATAAATATCAATTAAATCCACCTTGTTTAATGTATCATTTAAAGCTTGTGTTTCCTTATTTATTTTCATTTTGGATGATCTATCCATTGGTAAAAGTGGGGTGTTAAAGTCCCCTACTATGAATGTGTTACTGTCGATTTCCCCTTTTATGGCTATTAGTATTTGCCTTATGTATTGAGGTGCTCCTAAGTTGGGTGCATAAATATTTACAATTGTTATATCTTCTTCTTGGATTGATCCCTTGATCATTATGTAGTGTCCTTCTTTGTCTCTTCTAATAGTTTTTATTTTAAAGTCTATTTTGTCTGATATGAGAATTGCTACTCCAGCTTTCTTTTGGTTTCCATTTGCATGGAATATCTTTTTCCATCCCCTTACTTTCAGTCTGTATGTGTCTCTAGGTCTGAAGTGGGTCTCTTGTAGACAGCATATATATGGGTCTTGTTTTTGTATCCATTCAGCCAATCTGTGTCTTTTGGTGAGAGCATTTAGTCCATTTACATTTAAGGTAATTATCAATATGTATGTTCCTATTCCTATTTTCTAAATTGTTTTGGGTCCGTTATTATGGGTCTTTTCCTTCTCTTGTGTTTCTGGCCTAGAGAAGTTCCTTTAGCATTTGTTGTAAAGCTTGTTTGGTGGTGCTGAACTCTCTCAGCTTTTGCTTGTCTGTAAAGGTTTTAATTTCTCCATCAAATCTGAATGAGATCCTTGCTGGGTAGAGTAATCTTGGTTGCAGGTTTTTCTCCTTCATCACTTTCAGTAGGTCGTGCCACTCCCTTCTGGCTTGCAGAGTTTCTAATGAGAGCTCAGCTCTCATTATGGGGATTTCCTTGTGTGTTATGTGTTGTTTTTCCCTTGCTGCTTTTAATATGTTTTCCTTGTATTTAATTTTTGACAGTTTGATTAATATGTGTCTTGGCGTATTTCTCCTTGGATTTATCCTGTATGGGACTCTCTGTGCTTCCTGGACTTGATTAACTATTTCCTTTCCCATATTAGGGAAGTTTTCAACTATAATCTCTTCAAATATTTTCTCAGTACCTTTATTTTTCTCTTCTTCTTCTGGAACCCCTATAATTCGAATGTTGGTGCGTTTAATGTTGTCCCAGAGGTCTCTGAGACTGTTCTCAGTTCTTTTCATTCTTTTTTCTTTATTCTGCTCTGCAGTAGTTATTTCCACTATTTTTTCTTCCAGGTCACTTATCCGTTTTTCTGTCTCAGTTATTCTGCTATTGGTCCCATCTAGAGTATTTTAAATTTCATTTATTGTGTTGTTCATCGTTGTTTGTTTCATCTTTAGTTCTTCTAGGTCCTGGTTAAATGTTTCTTGCATTTTGTCTAGTCTATTTCCAAGATTTTGGATATCTTTATTATCATTATTCTGAATTCTTTTTCAGGTAGACTGTCTATTTCCTCTTCATTTGTTAGGTCTGGTGGGTTTTTATCTTGCTCCTTCATCTGCTGTGTGTTTTTCTGTCTTCTCATTTTGCTTATCTTACTGTGTTTGGGGTCTCCTTTTTGCAGGCTGCAGGTTCGTAGTTCCCATTGTTTTTGATGTCTCTCCCCAGTGGCTAAGGTTCGTTCAGTGGGTTGTGTAGGCTTCCCGGTGGAGGGAACTAGTGCCTATTTTCTGGTGGATGAGGCTGGATATTGTCTCTCTGGTGCGCAGGTCCACGTCTGGTGGTGTGTTTTGGGGTGTCTGTGGACTTATGATTTTAGGCAGCCTCTCTGCTAATGGGTGGGGTTGTGTTCCTGTTTTGCTAGCTGCTGGGCATAGATTGTCCAGCACTGTAGCTTGCTGGTCATTGAGTGAAGCTGGGTGCCGGTGTTGAGATGGAGATCTCTGGGAGATTTTCACCATTTGATATTATGTGGAGCTGGGAGGTCTCCTGTTGACCAGTGTCCTGAAGTTGGCTCTCCCACCTCAGAGACACAGCACTGACTCCTGGCTGCAGCACCAAGAACCTTTCATCCACACGGCTCAGAATAAAAGGGAGAAATAGTAGAGAGAAAGAATTAGTAGAAGTAGGAAGAAAGAGAGAAAGGAAGAAAGAAAGAAAGAAAGGAGGGAGGGAGGGAAGGAAGGAAGGAAGGAAGGAAGAAGAAAAGAAGGAAAGAAAGAAAGAAAGGAGGGAGGGAGGGAGGGAGGAAGGAAGGAAAAAAAGAAAGAAGATACAGTAAAATAAAATAAAGTAAAATATAATAAAGTTATTAAATTAAAAAAGTAATTATTTAGGGAAAAAAAGGGACGGATAGAACCTTAGGACAAATGGTGGAAGCAAAGCTATACAGACAAAATCTCACACAGAAGCATACACATACACCCTCGCAAAAAGAGGAAAAGGGGAAAAAATCGTAAATCTTGCTATCAAAGTCCAGCTCCTCATTTGGGATGATTCGTTGTCTAAAGGAGGGAGGGAGGGAGGGAGGGAGGGAGGGAAGGAAGGAAGGAAGGAAGGAAGGAAGGAAGGAAGGAAGGAAGGAAGGAAGGAAGGAAGGAAGGAGAGAGAGAAAGAAAGAAGGAAAGAAAGGAAGGAAGGAAGGAAGGAAGAAAGAAAGAAAGAAAGAAAAAGAAAGTAAAATAATGTTACTAAAAGTAAAATTAATTATTAAGAAAAAAAACAGACGGATAGAACCCTAGGACAAATGGTGGAAGCAAAGCTATACAGACAAAATCTCACACAGAAGTATACACATACACACTCACAAAAAGAGGAAAAGGGGAAAAAATCATAAATCTTGCTCTCAAAGACCACCTCCTCAATTTGGGATGATTCGCTGTCTATTCATGTATTCCACAGATGCAGGGCACATCAAGTTGATTGTGGAGCTTTAATCCACTGCTTCTGAGGCTGCTGGGAGAGATTTCCCTTCCTCTTCTTTGTTCTCACAGCTCCCAGGCGCTCAGCTTTGGATTTGGCCCCGCCTCTGCGTGTAGGTCGCTGGAGGGCATCTGTTTTTGCTCAGACGGGACGGGGTTAAAGGAGCCGCTATTTCGGGGGCTCTGGCTCACTCAGGCCGGGGGGAGGGAGGGGCGCGGAGTGTGGGGCGAGCCTGCGGCGGCAGAAGCCGGCATGACACTGCACCAGCCTGAGGCCCGCCGTGCGTTCTCCCAGGGGAGTTGTCCCTGAATCCTGGGAACCTGGTAGTCTCAGGCTGCACAGGCTCCCCGGAAGGGAGGTGTGGGTAGTGACCTGTGCTCGCACACAGGCCCCTTGGTGGCTGCAGCAGCAGCCTTAGCGTCTCCCGCCCGTCTCTGGTATCCACACTTTTAGCCGCGGCTCGCGCCCGTCTCTGGGGTCCGCGCTTTTAGCCGCGGCTCGCGCCTGACTCTGGAGTTCCTTTAAGCAGTGCTCTTAAACCCCTCTCCTCGCGCACCAGGAAACAGAGGGAAGAAAAAGTCTCTTGCCTCTTCGGCAGCTCCAGACCTTTTCCCGGACTCCCTCCCGGCTAGCCGTGGCGCACTAACCCCCTGCAGGCTATGTTCACACAGCCAACCCCAATCCTCTCCCTGCGCTCCGACCAAAGCCCGAGCCTCAGCTCCCAGCCCCGCCCGCCCCGGCGGGTGAGCAGACAAGCCTCTCGGGCTGGTGAGTGCCGGTCGGCACCGATCCTCTGTGCGGGAATCTCCACGCTTTGCCCCCCGCACCCCTGTTGCTGTGCTCTCCCCCGCGGTCCCGAAGCTCCCCCCTCCACCACCCGCAGTCTCCGCCCGCTAAGGGGCTTCCTAGTGTCTGGAAACCTTTCCTCCTTCACAGCTCCCTCCCACTGGTGCAGGTCCCGTCCCTATTCTTTTGTCTCTGTTTTTTCTTTTGCCCTACCCGGGTACGTGGGGAGTTTCTTGCCTTTTGGGAGGTCTGAGGTCTTCTGCCAGCATTCAGTAGGTGTCCTGTAGGAGTTGCTCCACGTGTAGATGTATTTCTGGTGTATCTGTGGGGAGGAAGGTGATCTCCGCGTCTTACTCTTCCCGCCATCTTCCCCTCCGCCTCAATACATCAATTCTTGTTTGCCCACACTTACACATAAACAGAATCAGCTGTAGAGTAATCATGAAGTAAAAATAGTGGCTTCGGTGGGTGCCAATTTCTTCCCTTCTGAATTTTTTTGTCCTTTGCTACTAAGATTTTTCTTTATACTAACCTTCATGGGTCACTTATTTAGGTGCATTAGTGGACACAGAAGACTTTTACCTGCTCCCTAGAAAACATATTTTCACATATTATCAAAATACTTAAGCAGAATTTAGATGGCTGGGAATAGGAGACAGAATAATTCAGTTAGATGTTTAAGATATACAACAACTATTGTTTCAGGATAGCTAAGAAAATGTGATGACTTAAATTCCATTTCCCTACTCTGAAAAAAAAAAAGGAAATTGTATCATTTTAAAGGTTATTTATGGGTTTCAAAATAATGTCTCCCAATATCCACTCCTTTAAATGCTGTTTCAGGCTGGCTCCTGGACTACAAGGTTTCTCGTAACTCTAAAAGGAAAGATTAATTTCCTCCCTAAAATCCTCTATCATATTGGTAACTATGATTTGGTCCAAGATGGGAAAATTTTTCCGAATTTATTTTTTTCCTGTGGTTTGAAGCCAAAACAATGGCTCGGTGTAGAGGAATAAAAGAGAGACTTTTTATTAAAAGGAAAAAGAAAGAGTTGAGAAATGAATTATTACAGTAAGGGTTAAGAAAAGGTGTGATAAGAATAAACTTCGAATTAGAAGATTTTGAGAAACTCACGATGTGTGAGTGTGTGTGTGCATGCGTGTGTGTGTAAATCCATAAATATTTATGCTTATGTGTGTATTGGGTCATAATTCTAAGCATATTTCTTATATGTAATGCCATAAGACATTTAATGTTAGAAGGATCTCTCATGTTGCGAAGGAAAGCAGATTTCTTCAATTAAAGGGAGCTCATTATCAGGATGTAAAACAGGGCCTTAAATTGGAAAGTTTCAACTAAGACATCAATCTATAATAGATGCTTCATTCCAAAGGAGGTGCTTATCAAAAGCAAAGTTTTGAATTAGATAGCCAGAAGCTAGTTATATGACTTTGAACCCTATTACTATTAGCAGCAGTACATAAAGGTCAAAAGAGTAGAAAGGATTTCTTTGGAAGGAGCCATTGCAATTTTAGCCTCCTCACCCATATACACACACACACACATAACATATCCGAAGGCTTCTGTCATAGCAGGTTATAATTGTACTTTGATGACAGGGGAATAGACATGTAAACTGTGGTGGAAATTTCAGTCTGAAGTAACCCCAGGGACCTCAGTCAGCTTTGGGATAGACCCCACAAAAGTGCCTCCATGTGAATCAGCTGTCAATATTTGCCAGGCCCAGAGAAGATAATATCCCTTGACACTGGGACCCCTGCTACAGCAATGGAAGCAATGGAGAGATAAGAGGTAAGTATTTACATGCCAGGCAAGGAGGCACCGCGATGGGTGGGTAAGGAGAGAAAGAGCCCAACACCTGTCTCACTGCAAGAAGCTAGTTCTAAGCATGTCTCAAATTGGCGAGCAAGGGAGGGAGAAAGTGATTTAACTTTAGATCTAGTTGGAGTTCTGGTTATTACATGTAACTAGGTTTTTTTTTAATCGTTGTCAGCTATGTCATTGAAACTATGTTTGCAGTTTAAAGTGGTTATAAGACTTTCTCTTACTCAAGAGCGATCAGAAAAGTCATGGAACTGCCTGAGTTTGTAATGACTGTTCCCCCGAAGCAGGTACAAAACTCAGTGGGACACAAAAAGAAAGTGGCATTTATGATTTGCTTTCTTTAAGTCTTCCTTGAGTTTGCAGATACATAAGAAAATAAGGAAGAGACAGTGTCAGTGGCCAGACACTCAGGCATCTCTGTAAACGGGATTGTCTCGAGGGAACACAGCAGGCCATTTTCACTCTTCCAGTAACCCCATGATGGGAAGGGTGTGGCTGCTACTCACTGACCCAGGGACCTGTCTGTGCTGGTGCTACTTCCGGGCCTGCTCTCCTTCTAGTCTATTTTCTACTCATACCCTTGGTGCATTTCTGGTGTCTTTATTGCCTCCTGGCCTTCATTTACTCCTTCTCTGTATGCACCTCAGTCTTCTATACTGTTGTTAGATGGCCTCTCTCAAATCCTCCAAAACCAGGAATTAATGGGTAACCAGTCACTATTCAGTGTAAGACCTTCTCATGCCCAGAGCTCTAGCTCTAAGTCGCTTTATGGATGATTGTTTTACTCAGAGGGTCCCAAGATGTTTGTTCTCAGGACCTCTTTATATTGTTACAAATTACTGAGGATCTCAAAGATATTTTGTTTATATAGTTTATACCTGTTGATGGTTATCGTATTAGATATTAAAACAGCTTAAAATATTTACTTATTTATTTAAAACTAACAATAAAAATCCACTGCATGTTGACATAACTAGTATATTTCTATAAAAAACCGATAATTTCAAAAATAACATATTTAGTAAGGAGAGTGGCATGGTTTTACATTTTTGCAAATCTCTTTGGATTCTCATACCTGCTTCTGAATTCAATCTGTTGTGTATGTTTTCTTAGTTGATGTACAAGGAGGAAATCTAGCCTCACACAGATGTGAGGTTGGAAACAGAAAGACCGCATGGACCCCCTGAAAGTGTCTTGGGAACCCTTATGACCTATACACACACATGCAGGCACACACATATATACCTACGTGTGTGTGTGTAGATAGATCTTAAAAACCCCAAAGCACCTTATATAAAAATAGTAATTATATATGTCATATAACTACATACAATTATAATATATACATACATATATTTATAATGTGATATATTAACTATAAGCAAGATTTCTCTCTACATACGAGTCTTAAAATATCAAACAGAATAGCAAACAGAAACTGTTTTGGAAGGCTGAATTTAACATTTGACTACAGGCATGAAAGTGGCTGTGGACACTATCCTTAGGGCAGGAATTTCAGTGTGTTTCCTGCCCTGTCACTTCAAGTCTAGTTCTCCATTCTGTCTTCTTCTTCTTCAGAAAAAAAAAACCCAAAACAAAAAAACAAAAGTGATAGGATTGGAGTCCAGAGTCCCTCAGGCCTCCATCTATTCTAACATATAATCATTCTCATAGATCAAGTAAATGAAGCTTGTACCTCACAGAACTGACAATCTGGTTTTAGGTTAATTTAACAGTTCTGTCTCCTTGTTCAGATTCCTACCCTAGTGAAAAGGCATGAAAATGGATCAACTCAAAAGCTCCTTCAATTAAGGTTTACATAGTACATGTAAATGTGGTTAAAATGTAGATATCTCTGGAAAAACTAAAATTGCTTTCATGCTTAAAGTATTTTATGACTCTTAGGCTTCTGAAATTTTTCTTTTTGTATTCCTTCTGGCCCCAGTTTCCTTGACTAAGCATGAAATGGCCTTGGCCCGTCTGACATACAGGTAATTCCAGTTTGTGGGTGAAGACAGCTCACCACCCAGCTGCGTCACCTGCCTACAGCCATGTGTCTTATTTTCAAGCAGTGATTTCTTGTTCTGCAAAATGCTGTTTTCAGTTCTGACTGTACTTGACAGCTTTGCTTCCTTGTGCCATGGAACTATTCAAGTACTTTTTTTTTTTTTTCTTTTCTGTACTTAGCAAGTGACCCAGGCAACAGAGCTGCCATTCCATACTGAAAGTTTGAGGCACTGAAGCCTGATCCTGTCTGGCCTCGGGGATCCTGCAGGTAACTGGGGTATTAAGTGCCCCTTCCCACCTTTTGTTTTTCAGAAGCTGACAGCCATTAAGAAAATGGTTTGGAGGGAAAGGCTGACATTTTGGAAATAACCAATTGAAGAGTAAAAGAGGGAAATTAAAAATAATTCCCAGCACAACTTTCTTTGGCAGAGTAGAGCCAGATGCCAAGAGAGGGGTTTGTGTTTGGTATCTTCCACATGCTACATAGAACTCAGTCCTGAGGGAAAAAAATAACAGAAGTTTTGTAAGGAAAAGGAACAAACTATATGGGTAAAGGGTGACGTATATAAATCAGTGCTTGGCAAATAAACACAGAATATACTGCCGGGTGATATTCTTGGTACATGAAGAGGGAAAAACAGAGGGACAAGTAGCAAACTAAGTTATTATACTGATGATGGTTTAATCAGGTCAAGGGCATTTTTACTTCTTTCCAACCTGAATTTTTTTCTTATATGATTGGACTTCATAACTGATTTTCAGTTTAATGTATTTGCAGAAATGTACTTCATACTGCCTGTATTATTTTATTTTCTTGACACTCGAAAAATTAGACGCACTGCCATTATTTAAAATAAAAAATCCATTTTACTTGTCTACTATGCAGATTTTGCTCGACACATTCTGAACCTGTGTTATGTATAAATCTTCTGTTGACATCCTGGAAAGATCCATGCTCAGCATACATAATATAGGTCAGCATGGCTTATAACCCATTCAAGGAGCAGCTCATACAACCGTGCTCCTTGGGAGTACACCTGAAATGGATTTCGAAAGGTCTGGAAGTTTTGTTTAGCAAAGAATTGAGCAAGAAATCTCTTGGGCTTCTTCTCAAAAATTTTCCTGAGGAAATCTTTTTGTGTGTGTGTTTGTGACATTTAGAAAAGAAAGTCAAACACTAAACCTTTGGTAAGGTCTACACTCTCCTCTACCCGGATTAGTTCATATTCAGAACATCTGAAGAACAGCATGGGCATAATGTATATTTTAGAAAAAGATCAATACTAGGAGGCTAGTTCTAACATCAGTATTCTTTTGACAACATGATAGCTAAAGTTCTAATTTATTATTAATAAAAATAGCAGCTGCTGTTTATTGAATTTTCACTATGCTCCAACAGTCCTTTAATCCCGACAACAAAATTTAGGCCCCACTTTTACAGCTCTAAACCTAGGAGATTAAGTAACAACAAACACAACAACAACAAAATGCCCTTCCTTCTTCTGTACAACCATATGGAATTGCTGTTTTTATAGGTAAAAAAATGACGGTGTATCATAGTCTCATGTGGTTCAATTTAAATTATAAGTGAGGTTTCAACAATAAATACACTTATGGATTTTTCCTATACCTACATTTTTGCTTGTAGCCTAAATGTATCATTATTTAACTGTAGGCTACTAGTCTTATTAAGACCACATATCACATCAAATTAGTGATTGTAATGATCTTGATAAAAAGATAAACTGTCCCTGTTTTTCTATATTTCTTCCTCAGTTTAATTCTTTGATCATTTAAACAGCACTTATATATGGCAACTACCTTAGGTGAACATCTTATTATCTGAATAAATTGCAATACAGTGAATAGAACTAAAAATAGAAATAGGATACATTTTATTTTTACTAATGGACGTGAAGCAGTACATAACTTTTGCCTATTTTTATTAATTAGTGGTTGTTAATATACAATTAAGGCTTTCTGCATTATAAGTAGAAACATATGCTACGCATTTGCATCCAAAAAATATCTATGCAATGTCCCAAATGCTCATCACTGTGTCTACTTGGCTCTCTATTTAACCCCCATATAAATCTTTTCATTAACTCAAGAAACATTCACTGAAATTCCAGTCACTATGGTTGTAGAAACCAAGAAAATAAGACATGTTTTCCACCCTCAGGGAACAAAAAAGAAATTCTGTAGTACTAATTTACTTTAGCGCATTATCCAATGTCAGAAATTTTTGAACATTTAGAACTATATGAACATGGAATGAAATGCCTTTTAAGCAGTGAGGTTTTTGCCAATGAAATTCTTCATTGTTTCACTCATTTTGTTCTTTCAACAAAACTCCAAATGAGTATATGTAATTTGTTAAAGCACTGTCTTAGATGCCAGTGAAACAAAGAAAAACACAAATTGAAGTGTGGTATTTGCCCAGATGGTGCTCACTTTCCAGGAAAGGCAGCATAATGCTATGGAAAGAACATGGATTTTCAAATAGATTTCAGTTTGAATATTGGTTGCTCTATATATAATCCATGTATCACTAGATAATTTCTTTCTTGAGCCTTTGTATCCTTTGCAGTATGATGGGAATAATAACACTTTGTAAGGTTAATAGTTTTTAAAGAAGAGTTTGAATGACTGTTTGCACCAATAAAACAAGCAAACAGGATCTTATTGTTACAGCTGGAAGCTATTTTGTTAGGAGGCTATCTAGTTGTAACAAAAAACATAGTTAGGACCTAGACTACATGTGCTTTCTCTCTTTTTATCTCCAACTCTTCTCTCCCTACTCCCCTCTTTCTCAAACACACCAATTTGAATGTATGTAATTTAAAACATTATTTTGAATGATATACTAAGACTGACTAAATCTTTCCTTTTAAAATTTTTCTTATCTTTTAAAAATCTTTTCCTTTCATACATATATGGACACATCTTCTATGTATTATAATCAGACAACCTAAATTGGATGACACCCTTTTTATTTATCACACTTTAGTATATAAATAGTTAATATCTATGTTTCTTACCTTGCCCTTTCCTGGATACAAATTCTTTCTCTGGTGAACTGAATGCAGCAACTAACATTTCTGCATTATAAATTAAATTTTTATGGAATCTTGTGGTCATAAGAAAAATTAGAGGTCACTTTCACCATTGTGTCTGCAACATGTGCATTTCATGCCATTTTTCATCCATCAAGTTCATGTTCATAAAGATGTTTAAAAAATGAGATAATGAGACAGAATGGTAAACTACACCGCTATTCATCAGTGCTTTGCACATACTATCTTTAAAAACTTCCAAGGCTTCCCTGGTGGCACAGTGGTTGAGCATCCGCCTGCCAATGCAGGGGACACGGGTTCGTGCCCCGGTCTGGGAAGATCCCACATGCCGCAGAGCGGCTGGGCCCGTGAGCCATGGCTGCTGAGCCTGCGTGTCCGGAGCCTGTGCTCCGCAGCGGGAGAGGCCGCAACAGTGAGAGGCCCGCGTACAGCAAAAACAAAACAAAACAAAACAAAAAAACTTCCAATAACTGAAAAACAATATTCATTAAGCACTCACCATGTGGTAGGTAATATGATTTTGACTTTATATGCACCATCTAATTAATCAGCTAACATGCATTATATCACTCATTACAACAATTATATGAGGTAAGTCTTATTTAAAAACCCATTATAGAGATTAGGAAACTGAAACTAACAAAGATTAAGACAATAGAAGTAGGAAGCAGGTTAAGTAGGATCAAACAATTAAATGCAGAATCCATTTTAGAAAGTGAGCACATTCTGCTTAGATCAGCTGCTTCTAGGCATTTTGAAGAGCTTCATATTGATTTTCTGGCTTCAATTATTAAAAAACGACATTCAGTCTTTTTTTTTTTTATACTGCAGGTTCTTATTAGTCATCCATTTTATATACATCAGTGTATACATGTCAATCCCAATTGCACAATTCATCACACCACCACTCCCACCATCCCACCACTTTCCCCCCTTGGTGTCCATATGCTTGTTCTCTACATCTGTGTCCAGTCTTAAAGTTGTAAAGAAGTCTGGTCTTAATAGAAGTACACTGTGTTCAAGAGTGTTCATAAAAGGTTCAAAATCTTTTTCACAGCTCCTATACCATCTAAAATTAAGACATTGGGGAACTTATTCGTAGGCCTAAATTTCACTTACGGGATCTATAGCTCAGTGAAAGCATTCCTGCTTCCACACCGCAGAAACTTTGTGTCTCTTTACTGTACCTGGCAAGGTTGTAAAATAGCCTTGTATGCAGCTTTTATGATAAACCTCTCTAGGAAGGCCTCTTAATTTAACCAAAATCTGGGAAAGTTTGTAGATGATGAAACTCCATCATAAATTTTCAAAATGTAAGCTCTACTGGTGAAGGCTCTCCATAAAATAATCAAAACTTTCCCAGCAGGGTAAATAACACATCCATAAAATAGATATCTTGCTTTCTGGCACTTTTTGTAACTTCAAAACTTTTACTTCAAATGAAATCTTGCATATGGTAGGCCAATTATTAAAGCAGATTAAGGGAATGACATAAAATTGCAATCTGAAATCATCATATTTAATACGTTTCAGACCAAATGTCTTACAGTTATAGAAATATGTGTATATATTTATATACATATATGTGTACATATACACCTGGATATATGTATATATCTATGTCTGCCTCTCTCTCTCTCTCTCTATGATCTATGGAGTATGGTCAGAATCAGCAATGGACTAACAGATATCAGAATAATGGAGTTGATTGGGCCCCCAACAAATTCTGAAGACCTAAGAGGGAGATGGATTATGAATTGGTAAAACACAAACTCATAATACACTCAGACCATCAGCATTAGAGATACAGGATTTTGCCCTTAGCAACTTAAAACACCAAATAAGAATTTACAAGGAAAATACTCACTCCTAGTGTCATATGTTTCTATTTCCTATAAATACAGAGACTGCACCTGGGATGTCAATCTGTGCTACTGAACAAGACAATTAAATCTACACTGTGTCAAGTCCAAGCCTGACCAGACAGCACTTTAACACCAAATAATTCAGGAAAGCTAAAATCATTTAAAGAGCCAACTCTTAGAACTGAGCCCATGATCCCATACTTTAAAGGATTCCACACATTAGAGTACCCACCTATCCTGCTAAGTATTAACTATTAGGTCATAGAAAACTTCAACATATCTTCTGTCCTGTGCTCGCAAAAGAAAAGTCACATCTGAATGACTAAACACAGTGAAATTTGTGTCTGTCAAAGAGCAACAGACTCTTTGTTGAAGTGAGGCAAGGATCTGAGCTACAGAATCACTTAGGTAACAGAAAAGAAAAAAATAATTCTATCAATCCTTCCTCTCAGATATCATGAATGTTATAGAATCTTAGATAATAAAGTACATTGCCAAGTGTCCTTTTTCTTGCTTTGCTTTGTGTTTCAACTTGTGGTTCTGGAGGTACTTACAATATTTGTGACTGTGAAATATTTTTCATATTAATTCATATTACTGATACATTTGTATATATTTTGGTCTAACTTTAATATTTGCAAGACCAATATGAATTCTTTATATTGGCAACTTGCTAGACACTGAGTGCCAAAATTGTGAATAGTTTTATATTTATGAAAACAATTAACATTTAATTAACTTTCATTAAAAAGTGAATATTTCTGTTGCAATTAAATAATTTTGATTTAAAAGTTTGATATCTATTCAAGATATTTGGGTTTTTGTCCTTTAATTTTAAGAAATAATTTTCTATTTTTCAGATGGAAAATGTCTTTTTTGGAAATAAGTAGAATGGTTATTACAAAAAAAATCAGAGTCTTGGCAATTACAACTATGATCATCAATATTAAAAATACTAAATGGACTCACAATGCCATGGTTCGTCAAAATCTATTTTCATTGAAAAAATATTGAACTTGTTGTTTCTTCAATTACCTATTACCATTTATTTAATGCTTGTTACATTGTTACTCATGATACTGTAACACTCCTGCTGTTGTCCATGAACACTGGCTTCCAGGGACTTCCCAAAACTGATTGCTATGTTTTGTTTATGATGACCACAAATGCAAGTCTCAACCAGAGTATGCAGGAAAATGATAATTTAATATTTGGTCTCATTAAATTTACCATTTGGAATATTACAGCAAAAACATAGAACAGCTCATCATCTAACTATATCTTCTCAAGAACTCTTTGGGCCATGATCATTGTATTCCTAGGATATTTTTTGCCTTTCACAAACTGATATCAGCAAGGAGGATAGGCAAGTTCCTCTGAGTGAACTGAGAAGAAAGCTTCCATTCATATGAAGATTTTTTGTCCCTCATCTGTTAGTCTTTAAGACTGATCTAGGAGAATATGACATAGTAACATCAACTGGAGGCAACAGAGGATATCAATCAGAAAGCCCCTTGGCACTGCAGGACAATAGTCTTGATAATTTGTGAAGATTATAGGCACAACTACCCCTGAAAAAATCCTTTATGTGGTGTAGAACCTGTGGAAGGGTAGGGTGACCATGTTGAGTGTCAGTGTTGAAAATGCACAGGAATAAGGATACCTGCTACTATCACTGCTACTCTCAGTGATATAGACAAGAGACAGCACTGTAGCCAGTATATGCACTGGTGAGAGTTGACGTATGTACCCAGAGATGTGGCTAATCCCAAGCAAGGGTCAGTGAAGGAATGTGGCTATCCCATAGCCCTGAATTTGTCCTGTGTCCAAAATGAGTGAGTATAATACAAAATCAGCATGTCAACGCCATTCTGGTGGTGCAATTCTATGCAAAACAGTGAACTGTAAATTAACTACTGTTCCAGCCAGTGGAAGTGATCAGATTACCTTTCTGGAACAGAAGCCCAGATACAGGGTTTCAGGTTGACCCCATACAGGAAGTAAAGGTTTGGTCATCATCCCAAAGAGTAAAAACCAGAACTAGGACCCATGAAGATTCTGGTTTTGGTTTGGGGTTCTCTGCCTACATAGCCCTCTCAGTCCTAGACAGTCCCAGCCATCCTAAAAACTCAAGGAATACTTAGAAAAAATTGTGGTAGGTACATCTAGTACCTGGAACCCACATAGGATAATTGTATCCTGGGGAAAACCAGAAATTTTTAACTAAGGCATACCAATGTGTGGACCACCTGACAGGCAAGGCCCAAGGGAAGAGCCCCAGGTGCTCGGGTCTATGTGTGGTGTTGATTTCAGGAAGGTCCTAAACCCTTTCTGAATACTTATGCAGTCCTTGGGTGGATATTTAAAGTTCTGAACTCATAAATTATCATTTTCTTTCTTCAAATTGTCCTAAAGAAACCAATCAAGCCCCCTTTTACTACCAATATCTGTATCAGTCAAGGAAGCAGAGCCAGTATGAGTATTACAGAAAGAAGATATTATAGAATTAAACTTTATAGAAGTTTGGGAGGAGCTGGAGAAAAGATGGTCTGAAACGGGCCTTAGAAGGAGCAGAGAAAGAGTCACTGGCTAGTACTCCTTGAAGCACTGCATAGTTGAACAAATAAGAACTTTCAGGAAAGAGCTGATAAGCCAAGCATGTTCAGCAACCACAATGGAACCATAATGGGAGAGCACTGAAGAGGTCTATGAGAACCTGTTGTCCCTGGGTAGCTAACACCTGTGTGAATCTCAGTCAAAGGATCTGGTTTAGGGCTCCTATTAGTCATCAGAGCTACAAGTCAGGAAGACTAGCTGTACACAGAGTGGAGATGGAGGACAAGCTGGGACTGACCAGGCTCCCCTGAGGCTGTACAGCAGCATGTTTGACCACAATGACCTTCTGACAGTTGCTGCTTCATTTTTGCCTTCAAAATGCTGTGGGGCTTCCCTAGTGGCACAGTGGTTGAGAGTCCTCCTGCTGATGCAGGGGACACAGGTTTGTGCCCCGGTCCGGGAGGATCCCACATGCCGCGGAGCGGCTGGGCCCGTGAGCCATGGCCGCTGAGCCTGCGCGTCCGGAGCCTGTGCTCTGCAGCGGGAGAGGCCACAACAGTGAGAGGCCCGCGTACCGCAAAAAAAAAAAAAAAAAATGCTGTGAGAGTGCCTTTTTGACCAATTCTAACCCAGAGCCAAAAGGAAGAATATTTTGGGAAATGTTGTGCCTGGCTTAATAAAGTCAACATAGCACAATCCAACATACTTGGTTCAGGCCTAAAGCAATGCATTTATGAAATTTTTCTTCATTTCCTCTAGGTTCTCCTTTGCTGACTTTTTGAAGACCTTGGGCAACTTTAGGCTCTATCTTAAACTTCTATGGGACAAGAGAGAACTGAGCTCACCTAAAAAATCTCAAGAAAACTATCGCAACATATTGTCTCTGATTGGCTTGAAAGTCTATCTTTGAACCAGTCACTGTGTCTAGTGGGTTGATAAGTTCTGCTTTGTCTAAGACAGTCAGTACCCGCTGCCGAAGTCGGCAACGAGGTCAATCCTATCCAAACATCAGGACTACGAGTATGCATGTGTAGGTAGCTCTATATTGTCTGTGTGAATGGTGCCCTGCACAAATTGGCTGAGAATGTAGGATAAGCGGTACTGAGTTTACTACACTAATTTGAAGAAAAATTTTCAGTGCCGATAAGAGAGATGTCTTCATAATCAAAGGATGAATTTAGTAGCAAGCAAAACTAATGTAAACAATGCATATGGCTAAAATGAACTCCCTTAATCTAGCTGTGTTATACAGTGGTTACCCCCTTGCTGGTTAAAAAATTATGTTAACTGAGGAGCTGTAGAGTGGATATGTACACAAAATAGCTCTGTAATTTACTATTAGCACTTTATTCCTTCTTAATTCATTTAGTAATTAGTTAGTATTTTATTAGATAGTGAATGTTCCTTTCAATTTCCTATAGTTGAGTACTGCTAAGATTTAGAGTAGAATTAACTTGGGTAGTTTTATTCCAATAAAAAATTGGCCTTCTCCTCCATTTTCTTTTTACTATTATCTAATAAAACAAGTTTACAAGCAAGTGTAAAAATATGGTATGTATTGAGAAATGAGAAATAAAAATACAAAGCCAGGCATGAAAGCAGTTAAGAGAATGTTACTGAGTGTTACAGAGATGGGCACTTGCAAATTGTAGTTACAGCTCTCCTTTTAAACTCAGTATTAACATTCAAGATTTGTGAGTCTTAACAAGTGTGGACTTTACAAGTGCTATCAGGGCTGGGATAGAATAGATATTAGTCACTTCACTCCCCTCCTGCCCTCTGTGAATACTTAAACAAGATACTTTCTTGCATCTAAAATGGACAGCACTGACTTATTTCTGTATTAGTAAGTCTCACATCTCCCATATCTTTTGTCTTCATTAGGTCTCAATAACTTTCAAGTTGTCTCAAACAAGGCCTTTGCCGTGATATATTATAGCTTCAATAAAAGCAGGGAAAGTCTTCTATGTCTAATTTAAGAACACGTATTTTATGTTTGCAGTTAGTGTTCCCTATGGTATATTCAATAAAACTAGCCAAGCATCCAACTACTTAAAAAAAAAAAGAAAACACATACAAACAAAAGACCATCCATTTGTACAACTGTCTTCTATAAAAATCTTTCATATGGAAGCAGAAAGAAGAATAACAATTAAATAGCTGAAATCTGTGTAAATATTTATACTTAAAGGTGTATCTCAGGGGATAGTATGTAGGTGACATTCTTTCTTCTATTGAAAAATTACTACAGCTTCAACTCTTTTTAATGAAATATTTTTTGAAATGTGACATTATTGATAGCTGATTAACTTCACATTGAGTAAAGCATACTTCATCTGTTACTTTACCTTATTATGAGAGCACGTAAGTGTATTTTTTTCAATTCTGCATGTAGAAATGCAGGCAGTACTATGGTCTCCACACTGTTTTGCTAAAATTATATTAAAACAAAATTAAGTGTTGGGTTATATCGCAAGTCAGTATAAAATGAAATTGTTTTATTATTTTATTCATATCACACTACACATAAATTAACTTTAATAAACAACCATAGGTTTTACTTTACAAACCAGAAATATCAGGGTTGTGGGGTATTATATTAAAGAATTTAGTGAACTACTCAAAAGAAGGAATGTCAGAGTTGAAAGTGAGGAGACAGGGAAACTGAAACATCCATCTCCCTGGGGAACAGCAAACTCTGGGGGAGTTACGGGAAAATATTTCTGTTTATCTTAGTACCACCAAGGAGCTAGCTATTGTAATTCACACTCAGATAAGTTTCCAAAAAAAAAAAAAAAAATGTATTCACAGTCTTAGTGTTTCTCTGTGTGTTACCTATTGCTGTATAACAAACCCATCCAAAACCAATCCTTAAAGTAATAATGATTTATTATTTCTCATAAGTCTGTGGGTTGGATAGCTGTCAGCTAGGTGGTTCCTCTGATGCTCTCTCCTCATGTAGCCCTTCACCTGTAGACATCTAGAGGCTTGGCCATGGCTGGAGGATTTAAGACAGCCCCATTCAATATCCAGAACCCTGTTGCTGGGCTTCCCTGGTGGCACAGTGGTTGAGAGTCCGCATGCCGATCAGGGGACACGGGTTCGTGCCCCAGTGCAGGAGGATCCCACATGCCGCGGAGCAGCTGGGCCCGCGAGCTATGGCCGCTGAGCCTGCGTGTCCAGAGCCTGTGCTCTGCAACGGGAAAGGCCACAGTGGTGAGAGGCCCGCATACCGCAGAACCCTGTTGCTGGCTATTGGCTGGCCTCTTTCTCTTTCCACATCATTCGATCTAGCCCTCATCATTCGGGAGTCTGGTCAAGCCTTTGCAAAGGATACATCTCAGACAGTATCACCTGCCATATCCTGTTAGTCAAAACAAATTGTAATTTCAGTCCAGATTCAACGGGTGGGAAGTAGACTCCATCTTTTGATGGAGGGAGCTACAAAATGTATGGCAAAGTGTGTTAATCCAACCCATAGTCACTCTCTCCTCTCTCTCTCTTTTTTTCTCTCTCTCTCTCTCCCCTCCCCGCTTTCTCTTTTTCACTGCAATTTGCATGGTAACAAAGAGAAGGATGACTTCAGTCTAATGCAGTGGTCAGCTAAATTTTTGTACAGCAGTTTAGATAGTAAATATTCAGATTTTAAGGAGGCTTAAGTTCTTTACCACAACTATTCAACTCTACCAATGTAGCATGAAAGCAGTCATAGAAAACAATAAAATAATTGGTTTGCTGTGTTACAATATGACTCTATTTATAAAAACAGTGGCTAGATTTTGCCCATGGGTAGTTGCTGAACCCTGAGGCTATGGACTTATAAAAACAGTGGCTAGATTTTGCCCATGGGTAGTTTGCTGAACCCTGATGCTATGGATTTAATTCTATCTTTCTCTCCCACCCGCAAAGAAATCCTAAGCCCCAGTACCTCAGAATGTGACCTTATTTGGAAATAGGGTAATGGCAGATGTAATAGTTAAGATGAGGTCATACTGATATAGGGTGGGTTCCCTAATTCAACATGACTAGTATCCTTACATCAAGATGGCCATGTAAAGACACAGACATGGGAGATCACTATATGATGATGAAGGCAGAACTTGGAGTTACGCAGCTGCAAGCCAAGGAATGCCAGAGGTTTGTAGCAAACCACCAAAAGCTAGGAAGGGTCAAGGACCTCTGAATCCCCTACAGATGTCAGGAGGAGTGTGGCCTTGATGAAACCTTGATTCAGACTTTTAGCTCAGACTGTTATACAGAGTGAAGTAAGTCAGAAAAAAAATATCATATATTAACACATATACGTGGAATCTAGAAAAATGGTACAGATGAACCTGTTTGCAAAGCAGAAATAGACATAGATGTAGAGACACAGATGTAGAGAAATGTAGGGCAACCAAGAGGGGAAAGCAAGTGGATGGTGGTGGGATGAATTGGGAGATTGGGATTGATATATATACACTAATATGTATAAAATAGATAACTAATAAGAACCTGCTGTATGAAAAAAATAAAATAAAATTTAAAACTAAAAAAGATGCTCAACATCATTAATTATTAGAGAAATGTAAATCAAAACTACAATGTGGTATCACCTCACACCAGTCAGAAAGGCCATCATCAAAAAATCTACAAACAATAAATCCTGGAGAGGGTATGGAGAAAAGGGAATCCTCTTACACTGTTGGTGGGAATGTAAACTGGTACATACAGCCACTATGGAGAACAGTATGGAGGTTCTTTAAAAAACTAAAAATAGAACTACCATATGACCCAGCAATCCCACTCCTATGCATATACTCAGAGAAAACCATAATTCTAAAAGACACATGCACCCCAATGTTCATTGCAGCATTATTTACAATAGCCAGGACATGGAAGAACCTAAATATCCATCAACAGAGGAAGGGATAAAGAAGATGTGGTACATATATACAATGGAATATTATTCAGCCATAATAAAGCACAAAATAATGCCATTTGCAGCAACATGGGTGGACCTAGAGATTGTCATACTGAGTGAAGTATGTCAGACACAGAAAGACAAATATCACATGATATCACTTATATGTGGAATCTAAAAAGGGGGTACAAATGAAATTACTTATAAAATAGAAGTAGAGTCACAAAAGTAGAAAACAAACATGGTTATCAGGGGATATGGTGGGGGGAGGGATACACTGGGAGATTGGGATTGACATATACACACTACTATATATAAAATAGATAACTAATAAGAACCTACTGTATAGCACTGGGAACTTTACTCAGTACTCTATAATGGCCTATATGGAAAAAGAATCTAAAGAAAAAGAGTAGATGTATGTATATGTATAACTGATTCACTTTGCTGTACACCTGAAACCAAAACAACATTGTAGGGACTTCCCTGGTGGTGCAGTGGCTAAGAATCTGCCTGCCAATGCAGGGGCCACGGGTTCAAGCCCTGGTCTGAGAAGAAGCCACCTGCCGTGGAGCAACTAATCCCATGTGCCACAACTACTGAGCCTGCACTCTAGAGCCTGCGAGCCACAACTACTGAGACCGCAAGCCACAACAACTGAGACCGCAAGCCACAACTACTGAAGCCCACATGCCTAGCCCGTGTTCCACAACAAGAGGAGCCACCACAGTGAGAAGCCCACGCACCACAATGAAGAGTAGCCCCCGCTCGCTGCAACTAGAGAAAGCCTGTGCACAGCAAAGACCCAATGCAGCCAAAAATAAATAAATAAATAAATAAATTCATTAAAAAAAAAAATTGTAAATCAACTATGCTCCAATAAAAATTAAAAAAAAAAAAGAGATAGTCTTGAGAGCTGCTCACCCTCCAAAAAAGTAATATACCTGGTCTTGTGTGTAATGTTGATGGACTGAAAATTTTATTCATTTTTTCCTGCTTCTTTTCTTCTTCTCTATTTTATCTCCTGGTTGCTTATGAATCCTAAGCAAAAGCCACACTCCTGAAAATGAAGTGAATGAAACGCTTTGAACCTTTCCTTCTCTGACATCAAAACTGACAGTCTGGGCTTCCCTGGTGGCACAGTGGTTGAGAGTCTGCCTGCCAATGCAGGGGACACGGGTTTGAGCCCTGGTCTGGGAAGGTCCCACATGCCGTGGAGCAACTAGGCCTGTGAGCCACACTACTGAGCCTGCGTGTCTGGAGCTTGTGCTCCGCAACAAGAGAGGCCACGACAGTAAGAGGCCTGCGCACCGCGATGAAGAGTGGGCCCCGCTCGCCACAACTAGAGAAAGCCCTAGCACAGAAACGAAGACCCAACACAGCCAAAAATAAATAAATAAAATTAAAAAAAAAAAACTGACAGTCTGTGTCAAGTTTTGCTGGTTGATGGCATCCAATGTGATCAAATTATCCCTATTAAGGGGTTCTTAAGTGATATTCAATAGGATATTGTACCCTTCCTACCTAACATATGCATTTCAATAGAAATCTTGAATGTATTTATTTAAAAACATTTCTCAAGTTATTTAATTTTTAGCTGCAGTATCTTTTTTCTTTTTTAAATCCATAACAAAATTTTGTCTGGAACCTCAACACATAAAAAGTAAGCGAAGCTTGGTTGAAACTGGTATGGGAAGCCTGGAGTTTTACTTCTTAATTTTCTTCCTGAATTGTGTCTTCTCATCCCTTAAGGACTCATCAATGAATCCCAGAACCTTACAGAACAGAGTTAAAAATAAGTGTTGTAAAAGGAGGATTATTGTGGAGGTTTAGGCAAAAAGGAGAAATTTAGTGAGAAAAGGTCCAATTCCAGGTCCAGTTGATCAGATTTCATCAGACAGATGCATGGTTATCAGACTCAAGCATGAAAGATGAGAAAATGTGACCAAATGTTTTACTGAATATATGAAAGTATATCAAATTAAAGAAGAGGAGTGAAAAGAAAAGGGTTTTTTTCATAATTAACTAGATGTCATATATATCTGTCATTTTCTCTAATGAGAGATGCTAGTTCAACAATGACTGTTCATGTGCCAAGAGGCAGAATTGGGAAAGGTTCTCCAGCAGTGGGTATGTTCCTGGCAGCAGCAACACAGCAATGTGCATGGCTGAAAACCTGATTCATTGTTTCAGCTGCTGGCAATGCTCTCCTTTGGAATGTGCTCAAGGTAAGCATTTTTTTAAAATGCAGACATGCTATTTTAAATCAAGGTCCTAGAGAATACCATAAAGAGCCATGAGTATTATGCATTTAGAATAAATAAATCTATTCTGCTTGATTATATTAGAAAAAATTCAGCCAGATAAGCTAATACTAATGATATCACACATTTTTGTCTACAAATAAAGACATCATCCATGAAATACATAATCACCTTTTAATTTGCCCTAAGCAAGAAGGGAAGGAATTCAGGTAATTACAAAACAGCCTGATATATTTTTTAAAAAATACTGTCTGTTTGCTTTTGTTTTTAGTATTATTTTTTACTGGAGAGGAAGGGCAAGCATTTATATCATCCTCTTTTTAAAAAACCATGAATTAAGTTTACATATAGTATGTTTGCTTTTAGACTGAAGTCATGCCTTACTTCACAGAGATCTGTTACTCCCTCACTGTCAACCTGGCTATGGTTCCTTTTTCTCACTCATTTACCTAGCTTATTTCTATAACCCTGTCTTGCCTTCCTTCTTCTTCTCCAATATTTTATTTTTCACTTTTATTTTCTATTCTTTTATTAAGCAGGAGCTTAGGAAATCACGGAAAGCACTGCTAATGTGAGAAGAGTTGGGCAGGGACATGAGTGCACACATACAAACATCTGTAAAACATTTTCTAAGGCATATTAATTGAGTGAAACCAACTCTGTTTTAAGCAAGATAACTGGGTAGGAGGGGAATTGGAAGAGGTGAGAATAGATAAATCCAATATATAATTAAAACATATCAAATATTCTATAAATTGGATTTTATTAAAATAATTCTATGGATGCCTACTAATGTTGCAAAAAATACATTTGTATTTGTTTAGATTTACAAAAGTCATGTAGATTTCTCTTTGTTATCAGTCTGATTTTTCTACTTCTTAGGTGAATTCTCCTTTTTTAAGAAAAGTAGAAAAATCCCACAAAGTCTCCCACTAGCTCCTAGCTCATTGCCCTCAAGATTGCAGGCGTTCCTGGCTTTCAACCTAGTAAATACATCATGCTCTCAGGACTCACTGCACCAAACTGAGGTGTGAGAGGTAGTTGGGATAATAAACCACCCATATATTTCCTCATTCCCCCCAATTTTATTCTGCCCATTTCTCAGTGTACCCTTGAGCATCCCCCAAGGCAAATATTTATACTGATCTAGTGCCAAAGATTTTTTGAGTGAGAACTGTTTGCTCCCAATCCAGTGGATTTTGACACCCACTCTTAGTTTTGAAGTGTCCTACGGCCCTCATTTTCCTCCTCTTCTCTGCTTCAGTCAATAAAATACCTTGGGAGCAAGGAGAACAAAGAAATATTTTGTTCTCTGACTGGCCTAGGAAGCATTTTTCATTCCTATAGAGATAAGGCTATTATTGCTCAGGACTCTGAGAGAAATCAAACTATGTATTTTTTAAAATTCAGGACATGGAACCACAAGGACATGAGTCTTTCTCATACCGATTATCATAGCATAGTATTTTATGTATATATACACATATATATTTGCTAGTTATTAGATAATTGAGTTTCTAGAGTCCATATTCAATCATTCTAATATCTTCTTAAAATAATTCATGACTTTACTTTCCAACAATAATGTACATAAGACTCCTCCCTAGTTTGTCTCTCTAACTGAGGAATTCACAGATAATTTTGAGCACTCAGTTTTATTTGGGCCTGGATAATGCAGCCCCATGTTGTGATAGGTATAATTTGGACTCTTTTGTTCCTATATTTTCAACCAACAATGTATTAAACATTTAGGATCAAATTTTTATAAAATATTAACAGAAAATGTATGCCATTATTGTCATTGTCATTCATTAATTTTATAACATCTTCTAGTTTAAAAGGCTAAATAAAATGGAAATAGTATATTTACATTTTTAAATCACAGCAAAACATTTGTAAATAGTATTAAACTCAATTCACCTGCTTGTCTTCACTTAAAATATAAACATGCTATAAAGGATTTATTTTTTTTTAATTTAAAAATAACACATTCTCTGGAATCTACAAAAAATGAATTGAGTTAAAATTGACTTTTTATCCTCTCTGAGAAATAACAATTGTAGAAAAGACCATCATCAAAATTAATTTGCAGTAATGTGTCTCTTTGATGTTATAAATGCATGGAATATATTAAAGAAAGCTAATTGAATTTTTAAAGACCACTTGCAAGGCTCAGATCAGGTATTTTTCATATCAAATAAACAGGGAGCATCTGAGCTAGAAAAGAAGTCAGGATGAGACATAGTGATAAAAATTTTACAGATTTAAAGAGCACATATTCTTTTAAAGAAGAAAGAAAAAGATTTTGAAACAGAGTTAATTAGAATCTATACAAATCCTATCAAAAGGAGTACAATAATAAAAATTTCAAAGTAAAAATATTCACTCCTAGAACTCTAGAAATAGAGCATGAAGGAACGAGTATATGCTACAGATCACTGTAATGTTATCCTTCAGAGTCTGTACTGGCAATTATGCTTTAATCTTCTTAAACTCCTCTAAGTGACTTCCTTTCTAGAATTATGGCAAACATGACAACTGCCTCCTTGAAAATAATCAAAAAGGCTGGATTTTTTAAAAGTAATAAAACTTCTTATTAAACCCTTAGAAATGAATCCTCTGGAGCTGTAAAGTAAAGAAGATGTGAGCTTGCTCTGTAGATGGCATTGGGCCAATGGGCCTCTGAAATTTAGTAACCTTGAAATTCAGTTTTGATGGATATGCAAGGGTGTGAGGAACAAGAAAAAAAGTCTATGCTCAATACAAAGATAAGGACAAATAGGTGCTCTCCTTCCCAAACTGGAACCTCAAAAGGCTATAGTCTCAATAGAAGAGTGAACTACAGTGAAGGCCACTCTGAAGAAGGGGAAAGCCAGGAAACTGTGGAGAGAAATAACTTTACATACTATTTAACTTGGAAATGAGTGGTACAAATACAACCCCAATCTAAAGGAAAACAAGTAGGCTTGGAGACAAGGTGGCAGAGTAGAAGAACATGAGCTCACCTCTTCTTACGGAAACAACAAAATCACAACTGACTGCCGAACAATCATCAAAAAAAAAAAAAAAAAAAAATGCTGGAACCTACCAAAAAAAGATACCCTACATCCAAAGACAAAAAAGAAGCCACAATGAGATGGTAGGAGGGGCACAACTGCAATAAAGTCAAATCCCATAGAGGCCAGCTGGGTGACTCATAAAATGGAAAATAAATACACCACAGAAATTCTCCTACAGAAGAGAAAGTTTTGAGCCTCACATTAGGCTTCTCAGCCTAGGGGTCTGGCAATGGGAGGAGGAGCCCCCAGAGAATATGGCTTTGAAGGCCACTGGGGTTTGATACCAGGAATTCCACAGGACTGGGAGAAACAGAAATTCCACTCTTGGAGGGCACGCACAAGGTCTCCTCGTGCACACCAGGACCCAGGAAAAAAAGCAGTGACCTCATAAGAGCCTGGGCCAGACCTACCTGCTAGTACTAGAGGGTCTCCTGCAGAGGTGGGGGGCAGCTGTGGCTCACTGCTGGGACAAAGACACTGGCGGTGGTAGTTCTAGAGAGTACTCATTGGCATGAGCCCCCCTGGAGGCTGCCATTTTCTCACAAGACCTGGCCCCACCCAACAGCCTGTAGGCTCAAGTGCTGGGACACCTCAGGCCAAACAACCAACAGGGCAGGAACACAGCAGAAAGGATGCCTAAAGTCTTACTGAGGAAACAGCTGACTATTAAACATGCCCCTAAAAAACTAATCCAAAACAATTAAGAAAATGGCAATAGGAGCATACATACTGATAATTACCTTAAATGTAAATTGTTTAAATGCTCTAACCAAAAGACACAGAGTGCCTGAATGGATACAAAGACTTGTTTCAGATCAAGAGATACACTTCAGGGCTTCCCTGGTGACGCAGTGGTTGAGAGTCCGTCTGCCAATGCAGGGGACACGGGTTTGTGCCCCGGTCCGGGAGGATCCCACATGCTGTGGAGGCCACAACAGTGAGAGGCCCGCGTACCGCAAAAAAAAAAAAAAAGATACACTTCAGATCTAGGGACACATATAGACTGGAAGTGAAGGGATGGAAAAAGGTATTCCATGCAAATGAAGATCAAAAGAAAGCTGGAGTAGCAATACTCATATCAGACAAAATAGACTTTAAAATAAAGGCTGCTAGAAGAAACAAAGAAGGACACCACATAATGATCAAGAGATCAATCCAAGAAGAAGATATAATGATTGTAAATATATATGCACCTGACATTGGAGCACCTCAATATATAAGGCAAATACTAACAGCCATAAAAGGAGAAATTGACAGTAACACAATAATAGTGGGGGACTTTAACATCCCACTTACATCAACAGACAGATCATCCAGACAGAAAATCAATAAGGAAACACAGGCCTTAAATGACACATTAGACCATATGAACTTAATTGATATTTATAGAGCATTTCATCCAAAAGTAGCAGAATAAACATTCTTCTCAAGTGCACATGGAACATTTTCCAGGACTGATCACATGCCGGGCCACAAAGCTAGCCTTGGTAAACTTAAGAAAATTGAAATCAAATCAAACATCTTTTGCAATCACAACGCAATAAGATTAGAAATCAACTACAAGAAAAAAACTTTAAAGAAAAACAAGCACAAGGATGTTAAACAATATGCTACTAAATAAGTAATGGATTACTGAAGTAATCGAAGAGAAAATTTAAAAATACCTAGAGACAAATGACAACTAAAGCATGATGATCCAAAACCTAAGGGACACACAAAAGCAGTTCTAAGAGGGAAGTTTATAGCAATACAATCTTACCTCAGGAAATAAGAAAAATCTCAAATAAACAATCTAACCTTATACCTAAAGCAACTAGAGAGAGAACAAACAAAACCCAAAGTTAGTAGAGGGAAAGAAATCATAAAGATCACAGCAGAAATAAATGTAATAGAGACAAAGAAAATAATAGAACAGATCAATTAAACTAAAAGCTGATTCTTTGAAAAGATAAACAAAATTTATAAAGCTTTAACCAGACTCATCAAGAAAAAGAGGGAGAAGGCTCAAATCAAAAAAATTAGAAATGAAAAAGGAGAAGTTACAACAAACCACACAGAAATACAAAGGCTCATGAGAGACTACTATAAGTAACTACATGCCAATAAAATGGACAACCTAGAAGAAATAGACAAATTCTTAAAAAGATACAATCTCCCAAGACTGAACCATGAAAAAATAGAAAATATGAACAGAACAATCAAAGTACTGAAGCTGAAACTGTGATTTAAAAACTCCCAACACACAAAAGCCTAGGACCAGATGGTTTCATAGGTGAATTCTATCAAATATTTAGAGAAGAGTTAACAACTATCCTTCTCAAACTCTTCCAAATAATTGCAAATAAAGGAACACTCCCAAACTTATCCTATGAGGCCACCATCACCCTGATACCAAAACCAGACAAAGATACCCAAAAAAAGAAAATTACAGGCCAATATCACTGGTGAACATAGATACAAAAATCCTCAACAAAATACTAGCAAACTGAATCCAACAATAAATTAAAAGGATCATACACCATGATCAAGTGGTATTAATCCCAGGGTTGCAAGGATTTTTCAATATCCACAAATTAATCAGTGTGATACACCACATCAAAAAACTGAAGATTAAAGACCTAAATGTAAGATGGGATACTATAAAACTCTTAGAAGAAAACATAGGCAGAACACTGTTTGACATAAATCACAGCAAGATCTTTTTTGACCTGTCTCCTAGAGTAATGGAAATAAAAACAAAAGTAAAAATACGGGACCTAATTAAACTCAAAACCTTTTTCAAGGCAAAGGAAACCATCAACAAAATGAAAAAGACAACCCATGGAATGGGAGAAAATATTTGCAAATGATGCGACCAATAAGGGATTAATCTCCAAAATTTACAAACAACTCATGTGGCTCAACATCAAAAAAACACAACACAACCAGAAAATGGGCAGAACTAAAGAGACGTTTCTCCAAAGAAGACATACAGATGGCCAAGAGGCAGATGAAAAGATGCTCAACATCACTAATTATTAGAGAAATTCAAATCAAAACTGCAATGAGAAATCATCTCACACAAGTCGGAATGGCCATCATCAAAAGGTCTGCAGACAATAAATGCTGTAGAGGGTGTGAAGAAAAGGGAACCTTCCGACACTGTTGGTGGGAATGTAAATTGTTATAGCCACTATGGAGAACAGTATGTAGGTTGCTTAAAAAACTAAAAATAATGCTACCATATGATCCAGCGATCCCACTCTTAGGCATATATCTGGAGAAAAACATGGTTTAAAAGGACACATGTACCCCACTGTTCTTTCATTGCAGCACTGTTTATAATAGTTAAGACATGGAAGCAAGTAAACATTCAACAACAGATGAATGGATAAAGATGTGGCATATATACAATGGAATATTACTCAGCCATTACAAAGAATGAAATAATGCCATTTGCAGCAACATGGATGGATCTGGAGATTATCATACTAAGTGAAGTAAGTCAGATAGAGAAAGACAAATATCATAAGATAATGCTTATATGCAGAATCTTAAAAAAATGATACAAATGAACTTATTTATAAGACAGAAACAAACTCACAGACTTAGAGGACAAATTTATGGTTTGTCCTGGTGGTGAAGGGTGGGGGCAAGGGATAGATTGGGAGTTTGGAAATGACATGTACCCACTGCCATATATAAAACAGATAACCCACAAGGAACTACTGTATAGCACAGGGAACTTTGCTCAATACTCTTTAATAACCTATGTGGGAAAAGAATTTGAAAAAGAATAGATACACATATATGTATAACTGAATGACTTTGTTGTACACCTGAAACCAACACAACATTGTTAATCAACTATACTCTAATAGAAAATAAAATATTTTTTAAATCCAAATAAACTGAAGGAAATCCTGATAAAGGCAATAAATGCAAATTAGTTTATGAACAGAGTCCATTGAATTGATTTTCAAAGAATCTCTACCTTCCAAATAATGAAAACTATTAATTAATGGCATAGTTTTCATGAAAATGGTGAAAACTGAGGAAAGGACAAACAAAAATGAGTCATACTTTAGAGGATATCTTATAAGATGTTGTATTATATACCAGCTGGAGGTAGATAAGTTATATATTTTTTATTTCTCGGTTTTTCATTTAAGAAACAGAAATTCAGAATTAGAAAGACTCACTCTTTCCTTGTTATAAGTGAACTGTTTCAGTAGAAAATTTGTCTGTTAATTTGCCAAACAAGAAGGTAGGCTTTAAACCTCATTGCTTTAAGAATCAAGTGATGGATCATTCGCATTGTATCACCTAAAAATTAACTTAATCATGGTAATGATTATTAGCACTGTGCTACTACTGGGAAAAAAATCAGTATTGGTATCAAATAATCACTTTGAGAATTCTAGGATTATCTGTGTAGAGCATTATTTTGACATTAATCATCTTTTGTATTAAGGGTACAAAAAGGATCTGAGTTTTTATCAGGGTTGATTCAAACTTCTTTTCAGCGTGCAATCTGAGCTAAAAGTAATGACCACAATTGTAAATCAACTATACCCCAAAAAATTTATTAAAAAAAAAGGAAAGCAACTAGAAAAACACCCACAAAAATGCTAAACAAATAGAAATTCCTAAATTGATGACAGGAATAAATCCATATATACTAGAAATCACAATAGAAAGAGACAAAAACAACCATTAGAGATGAAAATTGTCAAAAAGGATTTAAAAGAGTGCTATATCCTGTTTACAAAAGTGATACCTAACTCATAGGGGAAAAATATATAAGAGACAGACATGAATGGAAAATACATAAAATAGAACTAACCAAATGAAGACTGGTGTAGCCATGTTAATATCAGGCAAAATGGATTTTATGGTTAAAACTTATACGGATTTAACAGTATAAATACATAATGATAAAAGCTTCAGGTCACTATGAGATATAAATGGAAATAAACTTTCTGTAGCCTAAGGAAAATTTAACAAGAAAATAAGGCAAACAACTGAGAAATTTACCATCATGTTAACACATTTGATTTAATGGAGATATTTATATCTATATCTATCTGATTATACTTATGTATATACACACACATATATATTATACATGTATGTTTACATACATACAATTATGTGATATATAGGCAGGTATACACATATAATATATAACTGTATGTATTATATATATGATATTATGTATATGGTTATAAAATATCATTAAATTTTTAAAAGATTTGTTATATACAAATATCTTTCGATTAGAGTGCAATTAGGTTAAAGTGAATAACAAAAAGAAAAGAAAAAGCATTCACTTAAGGGAAAAATACCCTTAGATAACTTGTGGGTCAAAGAAGAAATAATAATCAAGATTAGAAGAACATTTAGGAGATAGCCACATCCACCAGAGGGCAGACAGCAGAAGCAAGAAGAACTACAATCCTGCAGCCTGTGGAACAAAAACCACACTCACAGAAAGGTAGACAAGATGAAACGGCAGAGGGCTATGTACCAGAGGAAGGAACAAGATAAAACCCCAGAAAATCAACTAAATGAAGTACAGATAGGCAACCTTCCAGAAAAAGAAGATGATCCAGGACCTCAGAAAAAGAGTGCAGGCAAAGATTGAGAAGATGCACAAAATGTTTAACAAAGACCTACAAGAATTAAAGAACAAGCGAAGAGAGATGAACAATACAATAACTAAAATGAAAACTACACTACAAGGAATCAATAGCAGAATAACTGAGGCAGAAGAATGGATAAGTGACCTGGAAGACAGAATGGTGGAATTCACTGCTGTGGTACAGAATAAAGAAAAAAAAGAATCAAAAAGAAATGGGGAGAGCCTAAGAGACTTCTGGGACAACATTAAACACAACAACATTCGCATTATAGGGGTCCCAGAAGGAGAAGAGAGAGAAAGGACGAGGGTAAATATTTGAAGAGATAATAGTCAAAAACTTCCCTAAAATGGGAAGGGAAATAGCCACCCAAGCCCAGGAAGTGCAGAGAGTCCTATACAAGATTAAAAAAAAGGATAAACACAGTAATCAAATGGGCAAAAATTAAAGAAAAAAATATTATTGAAAGCAGCAAGCGAAAAACAACAAATAAAATACAAGGGAATTCCCATAAGGTTAGCAGCTGATTTCTCAGCAGAAATTCTACAAGCCAGAAGGGAGTAGAATGATATACTTAAAGTGATGAAAGGGAAGAATGTACAACCAAGATTACTCTACCTGGCAAGGATCTCATTCAGATTCGATGGAGAAATCAAAATCTTTACAGACAAGCAAAAGCTAAGAGAACTCAGCACCACCAAACCAGCTCTACAATAAATGCTAAAGGAACTTCTCTAACTGAGAAACACAAGAGAAGAAAAGGACCTACAAAAACAAACCCAAAACAATTAAGAAAATGGTCACAGAAACATACATATTGATAATTACCTTAAACGTGAATGGATAAAATGCTCGAACCAAAAGACACAGGCTTGGTGAATGGATACAAAACTAAGACCCATATATATGCTGTCTAAAAGAGACCTACTTCAGACATAGGGACACATACAGACTGAAAGTGAGGGGACGGAAAAAGATATTCCATGCAAATGGAAATCAAAAGAAAGCTGGAGTAGCAATATTCATATCAGATGAAATAGACTTTAAAATAAAGAATGTTACAAGAGACAAGGAAGGACACTACATAATGATCAAGGGATCAATCCAAGAAGAAGATATGACAATCATAAATATATGCGCACCCAACATAGGAGCACCTCAATACACAAGCAACTGCTAACAGCTATAAAAGAGGAAATTGACAATAACACAATAAGAGTGGGTGATTTTCAAATCTCACTTATACCAATGGATTGATCATCCAAACAGAAAATTATAAAGGAAACGCAAGCTTTAAATGACACAATAGACCAGATAGATTTAATTGATATTTATAGGACATTCCATCCAAAAAGAGCACATTACACTTTCCTATCAAGTGCGCCTGGAAGATTCTCCAGGATAGATCACATCTCAGATCACAAATAAAGCCTCAGTAAATTTAAGAAAACTGAAATCATATCAATCATCTTTGCTGACCACAACACTATCAGATTAGAAATGAATTACAGGGGAAAAAACATAAAAAACACAAACACATGGAGGCTAAACAACACGTTACTAAATAACCAAGAGATCACTGAAGAAATCAAAGAGGAAATCAAAAAATACTAGACACAAATGACAATGAAAACACGATGAACCAAAACCTATGGGATGCAGAAAAAGCAGTTCTAAAAGGGAAGTTTAGAGCTATACAAGCCTACCTCAAAAAACAAGAAAAATCACAAATAAACAATCTAACGTTACACCTAAAGGACACAGAGAAAGAACAAACAAACCCAAAATTAGCAGAAGGAAAGAAATCATAAATATCAGAGCAGAAATAAATGAAATAGAAACAAAGAAAACAATAGCAAAGATCAATAAAACTAAAAGCTGTTTCTTTGAGAAGATAAACAAAATTGATAAACCATTAGCTAGACTCATCAAGAAAAAGAGGGAGAGGACTCAAATCAATAAAATTAGAAATGAAAAAAGAGAAGTTACAACAGACACCGCAGAAATACAAAGCATCCTAAGAGACTGCTACGAGCAACTCTATGCCAACAAAAAGGACAACCTGGAAGAAATGGACAAATACTTAGAAAGGGATAAACTTCCAAGACTTAACCAGGAAGAAATAGAAAATATGAACAGACCAACCACAAGTAATGAAATTAAAACTGTGATTAAAAATCTTCCAACATGGGCTTCCCTGGTGGTGCAGTGGTTGAGAGTCCGCCTGCCGATGCAGGGGACACGGGTTCGTGCCCCGGTGCGGGAAGATCCCACATGCCGCGGAGCGGTTGGGCCCGTGAGCCATGGCCGTTGAGCCTGCGCGTCCGGAGCCTGTACTTCGCAACGGGAGAGGCCACAATAGTGAGAGGCCCGCGTACCGCAAAAAAAAAAAAAAAAAAAAAAAAAATCTTCCGACAAACAAAAGTCCAGGACCACATGGCTTCACAGGTGAATTCTATCAAATATGTAGAGAAGAGCTGACACCCATCCTTTGAAACTCTTCCAAAAAATAGTCGAGGAAGGAACACTCCCAAACTCATTATATGAGGCCACCATAACCCTGATACCAAGACCAGACAAAGATACTTACTACAAAAAAAGAACACTAGTGACCAGTATCACTGATGAACACAGATGTAAAAATCCTCAACAAATTAGTAGCAAACAGAATACAACAACACATTAAAAGAATCATACACTACAATCAAGTGGGATTTATCCCAATGAGGCAGGGGCCTTCAATATATGCAAATTAATCAATGTGATACACCATATTAACAAATTGAAGAATAAAAACCATATGATCATCTCAATAGATGCAGAAAAAGCTTCTGACAAAATTCAACACCCATTTATCATAAAAAAACTCTCCAGAAAGTGGGCATAGAGGGAACCTACCTCAGCATAATAAAGGAAATATATGACAAACCCACAGCAAACATCATTCTCAATGGTAAAAAACTGAAGGCATTTCCTCTAACATCAGGAACAAGACAAGGATGTCCACTCTCACCACTATTATTCAACATACTTTTGGAAGTTCCTGCCATGGCAATCAGAGAATTAAAAGAAATAAAAGGAATACAGATTTGAAAAGAAGAAGAAAAACTGTCATTGTTTGCAGATGACATGATACTATACATAGAGAATCCTAAAGATGCCACCAGAAAACTACTAGAGCTAATCAATGAATTCGGTAAAGTTGCAGGATACAAAATTAATGCACAGAAATCTCTTGCATTCCTTTACACTAATGATGAAAAATCTGAAAGATAAATTAAGGAAACAATCCCATTTACCAAGGCACAAAAAGGAATAAAATACGTAGGAATAAACTTACCTAGGGAGACAAAAGACCTGTATGCAGAAAAGTATAAGACACTAATAAAAGAAATCAAAGTTGATACCAACAGGAGAGATATGCCATGTTCTTGGATTGGAAGAATCAATATTGTGAAAATGACTATACTACCCAAAGCAATCTACAGATTCAATGCAGTCCCTATCAAATTACCAATGGCATTTTTTATAGAACTATAACAAAAAATCTTAACATTTGTATGGAGACACAACAGACCCTGAATAGCCAAAGCAGTCTTGAGGGAAAAAAACGGAGCTGGAGGAATCAGAGTCCCTGACTTCAGACTATACCATAAAGCTACAGTAATCAAGACAATATGGTACTGGCACAAATATAGAAACACAGATCAATGGAACAAGACAGAAAGCCCAGAGATAAACCCACTCACCTATGGTCAACTAATCTATGACAGAGGAGGCAAGGATATACGATGGAGAAAAGACAGTCTCTTCTATAAGTGGTGGCCGGAAAAATGGACAGCTACATGTAAAAGAATGAAATTAGAACACTCCCTAATGCCATACACAAAAATAAACTCAAAAATTGTTTTGAGGCCTAAATGTAAGACCGAACACTATAAAACTCTTAGAGGAAAACATAGGAAGAACATTCTTTGACATAAACTCAACAAGATCTTTTTTGATCCACCTCCTAGAAATAAAAACAAAAATAAACAAATGGTACCTAATACAGCTTCAAAGCTTTTGCACAACAAAGGAAATCATAAACAAGATGAAAAGACAACCCTCAGAATGGGAGAAAATATTTGCAAACAAATCAATGGACAAAGGATTATTCTCCAAATTATATAAACAGCTCATGCGGCTCAATATTAAAGAAACAAACAACCCAATCCAAAATGGGCAGAAGACCTAAATAGACATTTCTCCAAAGAAGACATACAGATGACCAAGAAGCACATCAAAACATCACTAATTACTAGTCACCAATTTTCAGAGAAATGAAAATCAAAACTACAATGAGGTATCACCTCACACCAGTTAGAATGGGCATCATCAGAAAATCTAGAAACAACAAATGCTGGAGATGGTGTGGAAAAAAGGGAACCCTCTTGCACTGTTGGTGGGAATGTAAATTGATACAGTCACCATGGAGAACAGTATGGAGGTTCCTTAAAAAAGTAAAAATAAAATTAGCATAAGATCCAGCAATCCCACTACTGGGCATATACACAGAGAAAACTATAATTCAAAAAGACACATGCACCCCAGTGTTCATTGCAGCACTATTTATAATAGCTAGGTCATGGAAGCAACCTAAATGCCCATTGACAAACGAATGACTAAAGAAGATGTGGTACTTATATACAATGGACTATTACGCAGCCATAAAAAGGAACGAAATTGGGTCATTTGTTGAGATGTGGATGGATCTGAAGACCGTCATACAGAGTGAAGTAAGTCAGAAAGAGAAAAACAAATATCGTATAGTAATGCATATATGTGGAACCTAGAAAAATGGTACAGATGAACTGGTTTTCAGGGCAGAAATTGAGACACAGATGTAGAGAACAAACATATGGACAACAAGGGGGGAAAGCGGTGGGGTGGTGGTGGTGGTGGTGGTGGTGGGGTGAATTGGGCAATTGGGATTGACACGTATACACTGATGTGTATTAAATTGATGACTAATAAGAACCTGCTGTATAAAAAAATAAATTTAAAGAAAAAGTGGCCTTCCCTGGTGGCACAGTGGTTGAGAGTCCGCCTGCCAATGCAGGGGACACGGGTTCTTGCCCCGGTCCGGGAAGATCCCACATGCCGCGGAGCAGCTAGGCCCGTGAGCCATGACCGCTGAGCCTGCGCGTCCGGAGCCTGTGCTCCGCAACGGGAGAGGCCACAACAGTGAGAGGTCTGCGTACCGCAATAGAAAAGAAAAAAAAGTGAAAAACCTTTAGAATTGGACCTTAAAGAAATTGTATACTGAAAAGTAGCTGATTTGTGCCTTCAGCTGTTGTTTTTTCTAGCTTCATTTCATACAACAGTCAATTCTTCCAGACTGCAGTGCTGTCAGAGTATTCTCCCAACCCCCAAATCCCTACATGTCCTCTGTTTTCTCTACCATTGTCTCAAACACACTTCAAGTAGCCATGAAAAAAGTGTATACATAAACACACACACACACACACACACACACACACACAACCCAACCCACAGGATACACTCTAGTAGAGATATGTTATACTGTACATATATATTATGTATGTATTATACATTACAGATTCTATTCAATATATTATACATCATGTATTATGTTATATGATCATATATATTATAAATTGCATAACATATTACACATAACATATATTGTGTACATGTGTATATATGCAGTGTATGTGTATATTATGTTACATATTCTGTATTTTACATCATGCATATACATCATGTATCATGTTTTTTTCTTGAGAATTTTCAGGTAAACATTTTAATAATAAGAACAATTATGTCACATTAATAAATAAGGTATATATGTAATTCCTTAGAACTGTCTACTCACCTCAATTTTTACAATAGTAATTATGCTTTCAGTGGTTATCCACATTCACAGTTATCACTATCTCTTTCACTCCCTTTCTACCTTCCATAAAAGACATGACATTGTTTACAAAAAGTAAGTGTAATACTAAAGGATAAACCAAATAAATAGGGGATCTGAGTAACGGATGGAACATAGGTAAGCCAAGGGCAAACAATGTGTGAAAATGTTCTCACGATGCTTAACACTAGAGGGCTAGAGTTTGATCACAAATTCATGTCTTTGCTTACATGTTGCAAAAGCAAACCGGAATGAAACCAGTGTTCATGAGATAGAAACAAACCTATTCTGGGAAAGCACAGGTTTTCCCTGATTTTGAGAATAGAGAAAAATGTCTAAAAACGTTATTACAATATGCTCAAATCATATTAAATTTTATTCACAGCTCAGTCTAATGTGACGGCTAAGCAACTGCTTTTGTGATTTTCTGAAGAAGATAGGCTATAAGAATGACTCTCATAGAATCATGGGTATTTCTAAGAATGAAATCCCAGAGTGCCTAAGGCTGTGATACAAGAAGAGAACATGATCCACCTCCTACCAAGTGCTCTGCAGGTCATTGGTCCACACAGTGTGATGGTTGATAAAATTCAGAAGGACAATATTATTTATACAGAGATCTAAAAATTCTAAATTTAGATAAATGTTTAGCTTTACTAATATTTAGGATAAGGATATTCAGTGACACCCTCATATTAATCATATTTTATGTGGCCACATGTGAAGATATTGTGAGGGAAGAGTGTATGGTCCTTTACATAGAACCTGTGGTAGTGTACTCATATCTTAGCCACTTTAAGCAAATAGTGAAATGGCACATCTTTACATGCGTGATGACTGTTTACACAGATTTATAGGTTATATTATATATGTTTAAATAAAACCAGTTAACTATTTCTCACTGCATTTTATACTGCACTCATTCTAAACATTAGGGGAAAATATTGTATAACATAACCCAACACATAACTTTCAAAAACGGTTATAGAAGTAACTTGATAAGCTGGGGAAAAATAGTAAAAAAGTGAATATAATGATTGCATATTTAAATAGTGAAGCACCCTGATATCATACAATGTGTGCTATTATTCATCAAACGTAATGAGTGAAGCCTGTGCCAGATTGCTGGACAATTGCTCTAAGGTGCCAGTAAGCACCTTCCTCATGAAGCCCTTGCCCCAAATGACTCATTCTATGATACTTTGGATCTCTGAAAAGAAAGCCTTCTGTGTTCATGGTCCCCTTCTAATTTCAATTTGGCTCACTATTCCACATTTCCTTCTACCTCACTCTCATTTCTCTGAAGTGAGGTTCTGCCTTGGATGACAACATTTGCTAGATGCAAGTGTCAAACTACTGGCATCTCTACATGTTGACACTGCCATAATTTGAACCAACAGCATCACTTACCACTAAAACACCATAAAACTAATGGTGAAAGATTTATACCTCATGAAGACAGACTTAGCATGACAACTGGAATTCTGAGGTGAACCTTCTAGCAGGTTGGAAGGAATTCCATACAATCTCGTGGACTAAAATAATTTAGGACTTTCCATAATAAATTGTTATGATAGGTTGTAATTATTTTTGACAGCTTCCATAGTAAATTTAATTAATTATCTAATATATCATTGTAAAAAATATTTTTTCCAATAAACAGGAACTGTCTTTGGTTGACTGATCTGTACACAAAACTATAGTTCCCTTACACTTTTTTTTTTGAATTTTATTTATTTTTTTATACAGCAAGTTCTTATTAGTCATCAATTTTATACACATCAGTGTATACATGTCAATCCCAATCGCCCAATTCATCACACCACCACCTCCACCCCTGCTGCTTTCCCCCCTTGGTGTCCATATGTTGGTTCTCTATATCTGTGACTCAATTTCTGCCCTGCAAACTGGTTCATCTGTACCATTTTTCTAGGTTCCACATATATGTCTTAATATATGATATTTGTTTTTCTCTTTCTGACTTACTTCACTCTGTATGAGTCTCTAGATCCATGCACATCTCTACAAATGACCCAATTTCGTTCCTTTTTATGGCTAAGTAATAGTCCATTGTATATATGTATCACCTCTTCTTTATCCATTCATCTGTTGATGGGCATGTAGGTTGCTTCCATGACCCGGCTATTGTAAATAGTGCTGCAATGAACATTGGGATGCATGTGTCTTTTTGAATTACAGTTTTCTCTGTGTATAGGCCCAGTAGTGGGATTGCTGGATCACATGCTAATTTTATTTTTAGTTTTTTTAAGGAACCTCCATACTGTTTTCCGTAGTGGCTGTATCAATTTACATTCCCACCAACAGGGCAAGAGGGTTCCCTTTTCTCCACACCTTCTCCAGCATTTGTTGTTTCTAGATTTTCTGATGATGCCCATTCTAACTGGTGTGAGGTGATACCTCATTGTAGTTTTGATTTGCATTTCTCTAATAATTAGTGATGTTGAGCAGCTTTTCATGTGCTTCTTGGCCATCTGTATCGCTTCTTTGGAGAAATGTCTATTTAGGTCTTCTGCCCATTTTGGATTGGGTTGTTTGTTTTTTTAATATTGAGCTACATGAGCTGTTTATATATGTTGGAGATTAATCCTTTGTCTGTTGATTCATTTGCAAATTTTTTCTCCCACTCTGAGGGTTGTCTTTTTGTCTTATGATTTCCTTTGATGTGCAAAAGCTTTGAAGTTGCATTAGGTCCCTTTTGGTTATTTTTATTTTTATTTCCATTACTCTAGGAGGTGGATCAAAAAAGATCTTGCTGTGATTTATGTCAAAGAGAGTTCTTCCTATGTTTTCCTCTAAGAGTTTTATAGTGTCTGGTCTTACATGTAGGTCTTGAATCCATTTTGAGTTTATTTTTGTGTATGGTGTTAGGGAGTGTTCTAATTTCATTCTTTTACATGAAGCAGTCCAGTTTTCCCAGCACCACTTATTGAAGAGACTGTCTTTTCTCCATTGTACATCCTTGTCTCCTTTGTCATAGATTAGTTGACCATAGGTGTGTGGGTTTATCTCTGGGTTTTCTATCTTGTTCCATTGATCTATATTTCTGTTTTTGTGCCAGTACCATATTGTCTTGATTACTGTAGCACTGTAGTATAGTCTGAAGTCAGGGAGTGTGATTCCTCCAGCCCCGCATTTTTTCCTCAAGACTGCTTTGGCTATTCGGGTCTTTTGTGTCTGCATACAAATTTTAAGATATTTTCTTCTAGTTCTGTAAAAACTGCCATTGGTAATTTGATAGGGAATTGCATTGAATCTGTAGATTGCTTTGGGTAGTACTGTCATTTTCACAATATTGATTCTTCCAATCCAAGCATGGTATATCTCTCCACCTGTTGGTATCAGCTTTAATTTCTTTCATTAGTGTCTTATAGTTTTCTGTATACAGGTCTTTTGTCTCCCTAGTTAGGTTGATTCCTAGGTGTTTTATTCTTTTCATTGCAATGGTATATGGCAGTGTGACCTTAATTTCTCTCTCATAATTTTCATCATTAGTATATAGGAATGCAAGAGATTTTTGTGCATTAATTTTGTATCCTGCAACTTTACCAAATTCATTGATTAGCTCTAGCAGTTTCCTGGTGACATCTTTGGGATTCTCTATGCATAGTATCATGTCATCTGCAAACAGTGACAGTTTTACTTCTTCTTTTCCAATTTGTATTGCTTTTATTTCTTTTTCTTCTCTGATTGCCATGGCTAGGACTCCCAAAACTATGTTGAATAACAGTGGTGAGAGTGGACATCCTTGTCTTATTCCTGATCTTCGAGGAAATGCTTTCAATTTTTCACCATTGAGAATGATGTTTGCTGTGGGTTTGTCATATATGGCCTTTATTATGTTGAGGTAGGTTCTGTCTTTGCCCACTTTCTGGAGACTTTTTATCATAAATGGGTGTTGAATTTTTTCAAAAGTTTTTCTACATCTATTGAGATGATATGGTTTTTATTCTTCAATTTGTTAATATGATGTATCACACTGATTGATTTGCGTATATTGAAGAATCCTTGCATCCCTGGTATAAATCTCACCTGATCATAGTGTATGATCCTTTTAATGTGTTGTTGGATTCTGTTTGCTAGTATTTTGTTGAGGATTTTTGCATCTATATTCATCAGTGATATTGGTCTGTAACGTTTTTTTTTGTAGTAAGTATCTTTGTCTGGTCTTGGTATCAGGGTGATGTTGGCCTCATAGAATGAGTTTGGGAGTGTTCCTTCCTCTGCAGTTTTTTGGAAGAGTTTGAGAAGGATGGGTGTTAGCTCTTCTCTAAATGTTTGATAGAATTTACCTGTGAAGCCATCTGGTCCTGGGTTTTTTTTTTTTTGTTGGAAGATTTTTAATCACAGTTTCAATTTCATTACTTGTGATTGGTCTGTTCATATTTTCTATTTCTTCCTGGTTCAATCATGCAAGCTTATCCCTTTCTAAGTATTTGTCCATTTCTTCCAGGTTGTCCATTTTATTGGCATATATTTGTTTGTAGTAGTCTCTTAGGATGCTTTGTATTTCTGTGGCGTCTGTGGTAACTTCTCTTTTTTCATTTCTAATTTTATTGATTTGAGTCCTCTCCCTCTTTTTCTTGATGAGTCTGGCTAATGGTTTATCAATTTTTTTTTATCTTCTCAAAGAACCAGCTTTCAGTTTTATTGATCTTTCTATTGTTCTCTTTGTTTCTATTTCATTTATTTCTGCTCTGATATTTATGATTTCTTTCCTTCTGCTTACTTTGGGTTTTGTTTGTTCTTCTTTCTGTAGTTCCTTTAGGTGTAAGGTTAGATTGTTTAGAGATTTTTCTTGTTTCTTGAGGTAGGCTTTTATAGCTCTAAACTTCACTCTTAGAACTGCCTTTGCTGTATCCCATAGGTTTTGGATCGTCATGTTTTCATTGTTATTTTTGTGTAGGTATTTTTTGATTTCCTCTTTGATTCCTTCAGTGATCTCTTGGTTATTTAGTAATGCAATGTTTAACTTCCATGTGTTTGTTATGTTTGTTTCCCTGTATTCATTTCTAATCTCATAGCATTGTAGTCAGAAAAGATGACTGATATGATTTCAATTTTCTTAAATTTACTGAGGCTTGATTTGTGACCCAAGATGTGATCTATCCTGGAGAATCTTCCATGCACACTTGAGAAGAAAGTGTAATCTGTTTTTGGATGGAATGTCCAGAAATATCAATTAAATCTATTTGGTCTATTGTGTCATTTAAGACTTGCATTTCCTTTATAATTTTGTGTTTGGATGATCAGTCCATTGGTGTAAGTGAGATGTTAATGTCATCCACTATTATTTTGTTACTGTCGATTTCCTCTTTTATAGCTGTTAGAAGTTGCCTTACATATTGAGGTGCTCCTATATTGCATGCACAATATGCTCCTATACTGCATGCATACATTTATGATTGTTATATCCTCTTCTTGGATTGATCCCTTGATCATTATGTAGTGCCCTTCCTCGTCTCTTGTAACATTCTTTATTTTAAAGTCTATTTTATCTGACATGAGTATTGCTACTCCAGCTATCTTTTGATTTCCATTTGCATGGAGTATCTTTTTCCATCCCTGCGCTTTCAGTCTGTGTGTCCCTTGTTCTGAAGTGAGTCTCTTGTAGGCAACATATATATGGATTTTGTTTTTGTATCCATTCAGCATGCCTGTGTCTTTTGGTTGGGGTATTAACCCATTCACATTTAAGTTAATTATTGACATGTATGTTCCTATGACCATTTTCCTAATTGTTTTGGGTTTGTATTTGTAGGTCCTTTTCTTCTCTTGTGTTTCCCACTTAGAGAAGTTCCTTTAGCGTTTGTTGTAGAGCTGGTTTGGTGGTGCTGAGTTCTCTAAGCTTTTGCTTGTCTGTAAAGATTTTGATTTCTCCATCGAATCTGAGTGAGATCCTTGCTGGGTAGAGTAATCTTGGTTGTAGGTTCTTCGTTTTCATCACTTTACGTATATCATGCCACTCCCTTCTGGCTTGTAGAGTTTCTGCTGAGAAATCACCTGTTAACCTTATGGGAGTTCTCTTGTATTTTATTTGGCATTTTTCCCTTGCTGTTTTCAATAATTTTTCTTTTTCTTTAATTTTTGGCAATTTGATTAATCTGTGTCCCAGCCTGTTTCTCTTTGGGTTTATTCTGTATGAGACTCTCTGCACTTCCTGCACTTGGGTGGCTATTTCCTTTCCCATGTTAGGGAAATTTTCGACTGTAATCTCTTCAAATATTTTCTCGGGTCGTTTCTATCTCTCTTCTCCTTTTGCGACCCCTATAATGTGAATGTTGTTGCGTTTAATGTTGTCCCTGAGTTCTTTTAGGCTGTTTTCATATCTTCTCATTCCTTTTTTCTTTATTCTGTTCTGCAGCAGTGAATTCCACCATTCTGTCTTCCAGGTCACTTATCCGTTCTTCTGCCTCAGTTATTCTGCTATTGATTCCTTCTAGTGTAGGTTTTTTTTCCATTATTGTATTGTTCATCTCTGTTTGTTTGTTCTTTAATTCTTCTTGGTCTTTGTTAAACATTTCTTGTATCTTCCCGATCTTTGCCTCCATTCTTTTTCCGAGGTCCTTGATCATCTTCACTATCATTATTCTGAATTCTTTTTCTGGAAGGTTGCCTATCTCCACTTCATTTAGTTGTTTTCCTGGGGTTTTCTCTTGTTCCTTCATCTGGTACATAGCCCTCTGCTTTTTCATCTTGTCTATCTTTCTGTGAATGTGGCTTTTGTTTCACAGGCTGCAGGATTGTCTCTTTTCAATTTTAAGAAGTGTAGTCTGAGTAATCCTTGTGACCCTGCCATATTACAAAATTGTTTCTCCATTAGAGAACTTCACTGACTGAAGTGTGTTTGTGTGTGTGTGTGTGTGTGTGTGTGTGTGTGTGTTTGATGGCTCTGCAATTCTTTCCTCTTCCCAATTTTGTATAGTCAAAATTGCAGGTTTTTTTTTTTTTAAGTGTTCAAACTCATTAACCTCATACCCTTTAGGAATCTTATCCTTGAAGTCATAGAAAAAAATTTTTGTTAAACGCCTGTGTTAATCTAGAGCACATGGCTAACTTTTTCCAGAGGATCACTGGAAGCAGTATGCTATACTTAAATACAGCAAGTTCACTTAATCTTTATTACATTATCAAGTACCTCTTCTAGGGTAGTTAATTGCATCTTTCAGTTGGTTTCAGCAACCAACAATCTTGGTTGCAAACATGTTACCCTATGCCAGAGAGGAAGATATTGGTAGAATCAATTTGCCTGGTTGAACACCCTGTTTTCAAAGCTGCTCTTTTAGACATCCATAAAATTACTTTCCCCCTTCCCCCACCCATTCTCATTTATATCTTGATGCTATTTCGATTTCAGTTAAAGAAAGTGCTTTGCTCATAAAATCTCTTATGTGTTGGACAATTGCTATATTATATTGTGGGGAATGGATAAAGCTTAACTAAATATTCTATGTTTGGCATGCTTTTGGTTTCATTTAAATAAAAGAGGATAAATCCAATAAAGTTGTTCTTCTTCCCAAGTTCAGGACCTCTTAGGGCTGAAGTTTACTTACACATCACTTTATTAGGTAGTATTTTTTTTTTGTGCTACCTGTATATTAGATATCAGAAAATGCCAGAAATACTTAGAATTCACACTAATTAATTAAATCATAAAATAACAGAGAAATAACTACCTTAGTTGTAGTGATGAAGGGAGAAGTGGTAATCAAGGTATATTAATTAGATGAATGATAATTCTCTTATGGAAAAGAATGAATTTTCTTTTCTAGCAAATAAAGAGGATATGCCTACTGAGAACACAAATAAGAAAAATCATATATCCAAAATTGAATGTGAAGAATATCTGTTCTTATCAGATAATGAACTAGATCTTGGTGATGAGAATAACGCTAACTCTATTGCTGATGCAAAGAAACAAAAGTAGAGTTGAAAGTAGGCCTATCAAATGGCTTCCCTGTGAAAGGAGCAATCTATAAATTCTTAAGGAGAAAAGCAGGAAAATCTAAGGATGAAGTAAATGAATTGAACCTATAACAATGTCCTGAGAAAAAGACTAATATTTTGAAAAGTCTTATTACTACTGGCATCAGATATGGAACTGGTATGATTGAGGAATTTCTTTGCAATTTTAGTTCAAATCTGTAATACTAATCTCAAATATATAGTAATAAATCATAAGAGCTTCAAAAAATCTTGTTAAATGAACCAATTGCTAATATTTTATTCCTTAATACATCTACTAATCCCTTTGAAAAATTTATTGGCTATATGTCTAATTTACCTAAACCAATAATTCTTAAATCTAAGAAAGTATTCTAAGTTAACATACTTTTTAAAGTGAACATATGCTATTTAAAAGGAAAATACAAATTCAAAAAAGGAATGTATGCATAAATATGAATAAAATCAAATGTCAAGTGTGTTCAGATATAGGAAAGAGACACTAATTTTCCTTTTCTCCTTGAGGAAAATAGGGGAAATTATTTCTCTTCATATGCCCTGAAATCATATGTTGTTATTGTTTGACTTTTTGTTTATGAAAAATAGCCAGTGAGATTTCAGTCATTTTTATGGCTGAGTAGTATCTCAGTATAGATATGTACCACCTCTTTATCCATTTATCCATTGATGGACACTTAGGTTGTTTCCATAGCTTGGCTATTGTTCAAAATGCTGTAATGAACATATGAGTGTATATGTCATTTCAAATTACTGTTTTAATTTTCTTTGAATAAATGCTTAGAAGTAGAATTGCTGGATCATGTGATAGCTCTATTTTTACTTTTTTGATTAACATCCATACTGTTTTCTGTAGTGGCTGCACCAATTTACATTCCCACCAGCAGTGCATGACGGTTCCCTTTTCTCGGCATCCTTGCCAACACTTCCTATTTCTTGTCTCTTTTATAATAGCCATTCTAACAGGTATTGAAGTGATTTCTTATTATTATGGTTTTGGTTTTCAAATTTTGCCATTTGTGACAACATAAATGGACCTCGAGGGTATCATGCTAAGAGAAAGACAAATACTATATGATTTCACTTATTTGTGGAATTTAAAAACCAAACCAAAATAAATGAACAAAACAGGATAAACTCACAGATGAAAAGAACAAATTGATGGTTGCCAGAGAGGAGGGGGGCTGGTGAGTGTGCAAAATGGGTGAAGGGGGTCAAGAGGTACAAACTTCCAGTTATAGAATAAGTCAAGGAGATGTTATGTATAGCATGGTGATTATAGTCAATAATATTTTATTGCCTATTGGAAATTTGCTAAAACAGTAAATCTTAAAAGTTCTCATCGCAATAAAAAAATTTGTAACTTTATATGGTGACAGATGATATCTAGACTTATTGTGGTGATCATTTCTCAGTGTATACAAATATTGAAAGTTGTATGCCTAAAACTAATATAAATGTCAATTATATCTCAATAAAAAATAGCTAGTGAGAAAATAAATCAAACATTTTCCTAAATTTTAAGAAGGAGGGCATTAAAAAGTTCAGCAGAATGGTAGCTAAGATTTCAAGGTTGATGTTGTATTCAAAATATTGAAAGAGTATGGGAAGATCAAAACTAGTCCTACAGGGCCCAATTTTGATTAGTTCTAGAACAGCTTTCAGTCCCAGTTCAACTATTAGCCTATGTTTAGCCTTGAGCAAGAGCTGAAAGACCATTGTCTAAGCTTTTGAGGAGCGATGGGTATTTGGTGTGACATTCAGGGAGTATGGCCCATCCAGTTGGCCTGCTCACTTACTCAAACTGATGTACAAAGTCAATGCATAAATCTTCCCATTGAATCAGAGCTCCAGGTCAGACCTCTCATTTAAGGAAGAGATAGTATTGGGGCAAACAAATAAACAAACTTACCCACACAGTGGGAGAGAAAATTCACTGCAGCTATCAATATTAATCAACTTAGGGCTTTATTTTTAAAAAATAAATGGGCAAAGATTTGCTATTTGAGGGAAGTCCAAAGAACAAATGAGAATGACTGTCATGACCAAAAGAACCACCACAGAAAACAGCGAAGAAAATAAAATATTTAAATTAATTGTCAGTATGACAATTCTTTTAGAAATTAAAATATTGATGAATTGAAAAGTCAAAAATAGGGCTTCCCTGGTGGGTGCAGTGGTTGAGAATCCGCCCACCAATGCAGGGGTCATGGGTTTGAGCCCTGGTCCAGGAAGATCCCACGTGCTGCAGAGCAACTAAGCCCATGAGCCACAACTACTAAGCCTGTGCTCTAGAGCCCACAAACCACAACTACTGAGCCCATGTGCCACAACTACTGAAGCCCGCGTGCCTAGAGCCTGTGCTCCATAACAAGAGAAGCCCCTGCAATCAGAAGCCTGCACACAGAAACAAAGAGTAGCCCCCGCTCACTGCAACTAGAGAAAATCTGCACGCAATAACAAAGACCCAATGCAGCCAAAAATAAATAAATAAATAAATTTGTTTTAAAAAAAATTTTCAAAAATATGGCCTGGAAGATGAAATTGAGACAGTTTCCAGAATATAGCTTAAAAAGAAAATAAACTAAAAATATAAGAGTTAAAGGCCCAGAAGCATAGAGGATAAATTCAGAGGCTCTAACATCTTCTAAAGAGTGTCAACAGGAGACCATAGAGAAAATTGAGATTTAGCAATAATCAAGGATTTACTGGAAGAAAAAATTTTGAGAGATATGTACAGAAAGACTAAGTGTCTAATTTTTCTAGGAGTGCCAAGTTTTTCTAGGAGCTTAGGCTATATTCATACATGAAACAAACCCTAACCTAAGAAAAGTCCTCTCAAAATTTTAGAACAAGGAAGAGTCCTTAAATGTTCTGGTGGGCAAAGGTAGGCCACCTACAAAGATATAAGCATCCACTGTAGAATCAGATTTCTCATCACAGCACTGGATGTCAGGGAGAAAAGTACAGTGAAGATTTTAGAGCTCTGAGGTCACAAAGAGATTCTGGGAATCCAGAGCCACAGATGCCAGAAGCCATAGCTGACAGTAAGAGCTCATGTTCCATACCTGGGGATAAAACTGAAGTAGGTAGAAGCCAAATATTTGTCATACTGATACTGATACGGTGGGTGAATTCTGCCAGATTGTGTATGAGTTCTGTCTAGGCTAAGTACATAAAGATTCTCACTGTGCTTTCCTTCAAAAAGTGCTAACAAGTAAGATTTCCAAAACACATTAAAGCTTTTCTTCAATGTATTGAGAAGCAAAAAAGAATCTTTAGCTTATATTCGAGGTCCACCATGAACTGACCTCTATTTATCATGCCATACTGTTAGGTTTTCAAAACAATATTCAGCTTCCAAAGTGTATCACACTCTGTCACTCTTCCATATTTTTATGCATTATGTTCCCTTGGCCACTTCTCATGGTTTAAAACTCATTTAAAATGTCATCTTCCCTGAGAAGACTTCTCTGATAATGCCAGTTTAAGTTAGGTACTCTCCTCCATACTTCCATAGCACCTGGTATGTATTCCTATCCCAGGACAGGAAACACTATTTTGGGTCATTTGAGGGCAAGAAGGTACCTTGTACATTTTTGCAATTATAATAATTAGCAAATTTCTTAGACCTAGGAGATTCTAATTAAGTGCTTAGTGAGTGGATGAATAAGGGAGGGGCTGGGCTTTATTTGGAGCAGATGAATAATTGAGAAAATGTAATACAAACATAGGTTCTTTAGGTAGTGTCTATCCAGTTCAGATGTCTCCATATTCTGCAATATGTAGAAGTTTTAAACATGGGAAATTAAAAAAATATAAAAGCAGATTTAAAAAAATAATGATTGACCCCATGTTATACAACATTTAACTTCAGCATAAAAGTTTAAGAATGAGTAATGGATCCTGTTCTTTGGGTTCTGAAACTAATATCCAGTTTTGCCTCAAACAGGAACTATTGAGAACACTTGGTGTCTCTGATCCAGTCTGATTTGGATTCTCCTTCTTTCAGGTTTGATTAATCCTCTACTAAGTGAACTTCATTTTTTTTTTTTTTTTTTTGTCTTCCACCAGATCAGTGCTGCTAGTTTCAAGGCTCTTATTTTTATTTGCAGACCATTTTCCATCTTTAACAGCCTAACTTAAATTTGCTTTAATTACTTTGGCCTAAAATTAATTGATTGGAAGGTTAGCATCTTGCAATAATGCAAACCTCTGACTTAGAATCTAGGCTGGATGGCAGCAATTTGTACTTCTGTATTTTCTATGTTCTTCTACAGCTCCTTCCAGGACAGGAGAGCAGTTTGGCCCAGGTCTCACATTCACAGGACCTCAAATTTAGGTATATGATTTTATCTCTAATTCAAACCTAATTTTTCAGTGGATAATAAAATTCCATTGCCTTGTTTTTGTTTACTAAATGCGTGATTATATTAAATGTAAGCTTTAAAAATATTCCATGCATTTTATATACTTGCTTAAGTATTTAGGTTTTAAGCTACCAGGAAATTCTAAGAATTGAGCATGTGCTTATCTTAACTGCAGAGAGGCCTCCTATGGTGTTATTTGTGCTTTCTGCCCAGAGCTATGTAATGTGCTACTTTGAAAAGAGGGAAAAAGTTATATTCCATCCATTTAAGAGGGAAATATGACTTCCGGTTCGGATTTTATTTGAAAATGCTTTGCTTTTGGATAGTGCTACTACATCCCCTGTATAATTCGCTGAAACCATCCCATTTCAGGACTAACTGAAGGGTTTCTTGACTGATTGATTTATACTCACAATGTATAGGCATCAAAAGTAGAATTGTTCATATTCCTTTTTACTTACCTCTTGTCTGTCAAGAAAAATGCTCTAATGTTGAAAAACAGAAGGCAAATATTGGGAAGAAATTAATGAAGCCCAACATAGAGATGGTTTAATTGTTCCAGTGGAGTTTTCATTTATATATTATATATATATATATATATATATATATATATATATATATATATATATATAATTTAGCATAGAATATTCAGAAAATGAACTAATGAAAAGAAAACTCACACCTATACTTTAAATTCCAATCCAACACCACTGGTCTTCCCCATTTCATACAGTATCTTTCTTCTCTGTTAGGTACCCTGGATAACTGAGGTCTTAACCATAGGTCTTCACCTTGCAGGTGGAGTTATTTCCAACCTTCAACCCACTTCAAAAGGCAGGCAAGGAGAGTCTTGTCTTTTAAAATTTACTTTGGTAGACACTTAAATGCTGTATTCCTTAAATTCTGGCAAACTTGAGAATGCTTGATTGTTGCCTTTTAATCAAAGGAACTTAGATGGGTGTAAATGTATTGAGTCTTTTCTTTTTTGCCTTAAAACTTCTTAAACAGTAGTTCAACAACAATATATGTTTCTTGCTTTTTTTCTGTTTCTCATTTGATTAGTCACAGGATTATTTATTCCTGAAGTTCAGTTCAATTTCACTAAGATATGTCTTATATTTGATTACTATGTGTATCTTTTTGCTCTTCAAATTCAAGTTTTTATTTCAGGAAAATGTTCATCTATTACGTTTTGAATATACATTTTATTGTTTTATTTTTCTGTTTTCTTTTTCAGAAGCATAATTATGCATGTGTTAGAATCCATTTGCCTATCTTTCACATTTATTATTGTCTATTTTTTAAAAATATCTCTGTTCTTTGTCTCAGTACTTTGGTTTCCTCAGGCTGATTCTTTATTTCTCTATCATTTGTATTATTTTGTGTAGTTGCTGTTCCATCTGATATGACTTTTTGTTTTCTTTTGGCCATGCCATGCAGCTTGTGGGATTTAGTTTCCTGACCTGGGATTGAGCCAGGGCCATGGCAGTGAGAGCACCAAGTCCTAACCACTGGACCACCAGGGAATTCCCATGACTACTTTTTTTTTCATTCCTTTTCTGAGCTACTGACTCCTACTAGCTTATTTTTTGCCTTTTTTTGTTATCTTTTATGTCTCAGTTGTTTTATTTTTTTCCCCATTCTTTTAGTCTCCCTGTTATCTTGAAGAATTTTTTGTATTTCTTTCCTATTTTCTATGGTAATTAATAATTCACATTTACTGAACTCTCAAGATGTTCCAGAAACAGTGATTTTCAAATCACTTTGTATTCATTTTGTAGTTAATATTCAGAATAAACTTATGAGAGTAGGTACTATTATTAACTGTTTTTACAGATAACTAAACAGTAAAAATTATTAGTTCATAATTTACAGTTATGAAGGTCTTTCTATTGGATGAAGCACTTGCTTAAGGACATTGTGGAAAGAAAAGAGGAGAGTTAGCCAAGATCACAGCTTTGATTTAGGCACTGTGACTCAAACGTTCTTTCATCGAATATCATTTACCCTGAACGTGTATCTCTCAGTTTTGGTATTTAGCACCTAAAAGTGCACACATAGAGGTTCCCAAGGTTTCTGTTTGGTGACTGTTGCTTCTTATTCCTTCATCCCAACTTTGTTTTCATAGGACAGTATATAAATAAAAATGATGTGCCAGCTTGGTTCAAAGATACAAAGCAAAATCAGTAAAGGGAAAAGGCACAAGGGGCAAATTCCACATGAAAACAGGCTCAAACTTCTAAAAGTCCTCTCCCACTGACTCACATGAGACATGCTTAATTCCTCCAGCCGTGAACGTGACAGAATGTGTGAAATATTGTTACCAGGGAAGCTCATTAAAGACTAATTGCCTAGGGATTTTATTAGGGATTGGTCACATAAGCACCCTTGGCCTAGCATGTACTGAAATTCTAGCTTCCCAGAAGGAAAGCAGGTAGTCAGCATAAACCATATTGTTTACACAAACAGTTTTGGCACAGTGAACTACTACACGGTTCTGGGAACGGTGGGAACCCTCCCCAAATCCAACTTCAATGCACTTGGATCCACTCAGAAGTAGCAATCTAAGAGAGAGAGCAAGGGAGTAGCCACTGTGCTTTTTAGGATTTAGGCTCAGAAATCCCACACTGTCACTTCTGACATATTAGGTTTATTAGAAATGAGTCACAAAGTCCAACCCACTCTCAAGAGGAAGGAAGGGGATATTCCTCACTAATTCTGATAAAAGATGGCAATATTTCTATTTATAGCTCCTGTGAAAATACTATAATTTAATAGAAGAAATGTAGTCTATAATCCAATTGTCTACCAGTTTTGAAATCATCCAATTCTTGATTATTTTAAGATTTGAGAAATTCATATCCCTTTGAAGACTTAATAATACTAATTATGTAAATATTCCTTACATCAAATTCACATAAAATGTGACAAAATGTACCAATTAGCAGGGTAAAATGTATAACAACATTTATTTTGATTCAAAAGATGCTATTACTCTATGAAAACTCTGGAATGCAAATCTAAAGAGGAATTGGATTTCAAAGGTAGGAACTCATTGTAGGTCACTACCATATCCTGACCAAGACCCTTAAAAACAATCCCACGAGGAAAGGAGACTGTAAACTAGTGATTAAGCTAATGCATTACCCTAATGTTCTGTCGAGAGAGGCTTAGGTCTTTAGAGTTCAGCATACCTAGCACTGTGTCTGCAGATGATTAACTAAGAGAATCGCAAATGTAATCCCAAATTTGGGATTTGAGCAATGCCTGAGCTAATCCTTGAGCTTAGGCATTGACCCAGATCATCAAGGGCTCATTGCAGATTATGAAAATGCCCAAGAGACTAGGTAGTTCCAAATTAATACAGTCTCACTGTGTGATCATGAGAAACAGCATTAAGCAGTGAACTTTCTGGCTGGTTTTTAGAAGCAGGACTCTGCCTTCATTTTTGGATTGTTTAAGCCCTAGATTCTTAAATAGTGGTGGGAGGGGTGGGTGACAGCAACACTGGACTCCCTACAACTAATGCCAGTGGACGTTTTTAGGAAGGTAAGAAATGTGAGCACATTTATAATCTAAATTTATGTAGTGTATGTTGTAATATTACAGTTTAACAGTTTTGTCAGGTTATGTGACATGTAAACTCTAGGATGAACACTGTTTTAATAAGGGAAAATGTTTTTTCAAGATAGAAATAAAAATTTACAAAAACGTATGAGAAAAATGGGTTTTTGGGGAACACAGCTGATTTTATTTTCTTGTGTGTTTTCCTTATTTGTATTTTAGGTGAGGAAGAGATTTAACATCTGTTCTCTTCTTTATATATACTTAGAGGTCTGCATGAGTCCTGTCATGAAGTACCCAAGGAAGGTAGTCAGTTATAATTTAAGACCCAAGTATAAGAAAAAGGGGAGAAATTACAATTAAGAAAATCACTTCAAGTCACTATGGAGCTTATTCCTAATGACTATATAAGCAGTGTAACCTCTGAATTTCCTATTTATTTTTCCAGGTTATTGCAGGAGGTCTGCAACATTAGGCAAACCTGCACCTGAGTGAAATTGCTTAATCAGTTATGCTGTTTTAATAGCACATGTAGTGAATTGAACAAGTGCCAAAACACTTTAGTTCCAAAGGAAAATCATAAACATTCATCTTAGACTGAGTCTTTGCACACAAACTAAATTGGAGGACTCAGGATATTATCTGGTATTTCAGACCAGAAGGGAAAATAAAATATATTTTTCATCTGAGATGTCCAGATAATATAAACCAAGGGATATGTTTTCTCTTGAATTATCCTGGTATTTTCTTTTATCCTCTATTTCAGATTCAGGTCAATTCAACAAATATCTGTCTATTGTACAAGGCATTTAACTATGCATTGTTGAGATGTGGAGATAAATGAGATTCAGTCTTTGCCCATAATAATGTGGGAGCAGAGATGGACTGGAAATGGCTACCATTTGGGGGGCACACACTACACATCTGTAGCTGTATTAGCCATCTTTTTGGCCTTTTAAACCAATTTCTACTGCCTCCTAAAAGTCTGTAAGAATTTATTTTCCTATTATCTAGAGCGGAAGTCTGAGAACCTGGGAATTTATGTAACTTAACTAAGAAACGCACATATCCTGTAAGTGACTAAGCCTGGATTCAAATTCAAATCACTCAGATTCTATAACTGAAAATGAACAGTTAATATCTGCTGATGAACAAGGCAGTCATATGTGAATGCATCTTTAAGAGTCAACATTCATTGGATAGATATTCAATTAGAGTTCATCATCCCAGATCTCCTAATTTATAAAATCAATGAATGATATGGACAATATACAACCATTTTATGACAATATTGCTGCTATTGTTTATATTTCAATGATATGTTTCCTGTACAAGTAATGTACAATCCCAGAGTTATATGTAATTCCCTGTTTATGATATACACTTTGATATTCCCATTTTGTTTATGTACCATATGGATACTGAATACTGTAACAAATAAAATCAGTTTGTTTGTTTGTTTTTGCGATACACAGGCCTCTCACTGTTGTGGCCTCTCCCGTCGTGGAGCACATGGTCCGGACGTGCAGGTTCAGTGGCCATGGCTCACGGGCCCAGCCGCTCCGCGGCATGTGAGATCTTCCCAGACCGGGGCACAAACCCATGTCCCCTGCATCGGCAGGCAGACTCTCAACCACTGCACCACCAGGGAAGCCCTCAGTTATTTTTGATAAGTAAATTTTAGAAAGTTTAAAGTGGGGCTTATGGGCCAAATGACAATTCTGGAGACTCCCATCTGAGTTACATACAAAAATGTTGTCCCAGCTAATGAATACACATGAAGGAAGGAACCAAATGGATCGAACTGCATCTTATCCTCTGCCATTATGTAATTCTGTAAACACAACAGTCTACAGCTGTTGTGCTGCAGACTGTTATAACAGCTGTTGTGCTGTAGACAGTTGTGCTGTTACAGTTATAGAAGCTGAATGCAAATAATTGTCTAACTTTGAACTTCTTAAGTTTAATTCTAATTAGATTTTATTCCAAAATCACGGCATTATACAGAAATGCTGCTAAAAATAATAAAAGTATAAATAAGGCAGCCTTCTGATTTTGATTCCTAATAGCTCTTACTCCAAGTGTGGATAACCTACCTCACCATGGTTATGAATGAAATTATTCACGCAACCTTCACATATAAGGATGCCTCTTCTTGTAGTCCGTAACTCAGAAAGTCTTATGTTACTAATAGCTACAAACCCTTGAATGTCTTTATTATCTTCCTCATCTCAAAAAGCTCTGAATATATAATAAGCATATGTTCTTTGTATGTGTGTATCTTTATTACATTAAAAAAAGTCAACCACAACATGTCTCCCTACAACATCAACTGTCCTGAAGATACAGAACAGTTTTGACAGACACAATGTTTTTATTCTCAAAAGTTTCAGTAGGAAACAGCACCAGCACAACAACGATATGTAAGGAAGAAAGTAACAATATTAGACCAATACCCTGTAAAACATTAGCATTGTATGTTTATTCAACATAAAGTAATGTAAATGATTTTGGCAGTATAAGTCTTCCATCTATATATTCTATGTGGCCTGGTGGGACCTCCAGGTGTTCATCAAAGTCCAGCTCCCCTGTTACTATAGTGCCCAAATTGTCTCTAGGGCTGCCGACCTAGAATGCATTCTGTAGTCTCACCTGAAGTTAGGTGTGACTATGTGATTAAACTCACCAACAGAATACGAGTGGATGTGTCATGTGCCCCTTTGGATCTTGGCTTTTAGATGCAGAACACTTCCATCACATACTCTCTTTCCCTTTCCTGTTGGTAGATGTGTCAAGGCAGTGACTCAGCCTCTATCATGCAGAATATGAAAATACTGTAGGAGAGATTGGAGCAACAAAGGACAAAAACCTGGCTCTCTGACAAAGTGGAGCAGAGATTCCATGGATGATCTCGGCCTTTCATATAAGGGCTTCCACAGAAAAGAGAGAGGAAAAAGTCATGTTTTTATAGTTCTTATACTTTTGAATCTCTATTGCAGCAGCTTATCTGTCAGCCTAATTAAGGCATGTGGGAAAGACCTCTCTTAAAGGTCTGGTTTCCTCACTGACAAAATAAAGATACTAGACTAGAGGGTCTCTAAAGTCTCTCCAAGATAATATTCTGTGAAATTGACTATTTTATTCTATGACAAGTTCTTGTTAAGAAGTTGGAAAATAAAACCTGCAAGACATTCATATCAATGAAGCAATTGCTATACAAATATAATGAAAAGCAATTACAAATTTAAAGAATCCAATTTAGATAAAGATTTATATGGTGTTGACAGACTCCAGTCTATTTACATTCCTTTAACTGAACAGAAAAAGAAAACCCTATAGAGATTCCATAGTGAGGCAGGCTTCAAATTATTACTAATCACCACCCTTCTCCCTAGTGCTACAGGAAACTGAACACAGAACATGTGGTGCTATGCGGAACTGACTGGACAGAAGTACAGAAATAAGAATGAAGAGTTCATGCAATAATCAAGAGTGAGAAGCTCTGGGGCTGTGAGGAAGATAGAAGTGCCATGTGTTTTCAGGCCAGGCAACCCATATAGGCATACCAATGACGACACTTACTGGTAGTTATGTGACCTTGGGAACGTCACTCCACGTTCCCTTTTCTCAGTTCCCTCATTGGTAAAATAGCTATGAAAATAGGATCCATTTCAGAATATTATAAGGTTTTAAAAAGACAGTGCATGTAGAGCACTAACGTGGCAATAGTCACAGTTTAATAGATGCTAGCTATTTTTGTTATGATACTACTGCTTTTGTTAGTAATAGAAGTATGATTTTAAGCTATCAAAGATGTCATGCACCCAGGGCTTCCTTGGTGGCTCAGTGGTTGAGAGTCCGCCTGCCGATGCAGGGGACATGGGTTCGTGCCCCGGTCTGGGAAGATCCCACATGCCGCGGAGTGGCTGGGCCCGTGAGCCATGGCCACTGAGCCTGTGCGTCCGGAGCCTGTGCTCTGCAACAGGAGAGGCCACAACAGTGAGAGGCCCGCATACCACAAAACAAAAACAAAAAACAAACAAAAAGATGTCGTGCACCCAAACACTGTAGAATGCAAACACCAAGTTACACAAGATGGGCTATCTTCAAGGGGACTGCAATTGCCTTGATGAAACAAGACTCAACTATGGAAAATTAATTCATAATTAAGTAACAGATATATGCTACTGCATAGAAATGCAGTAAGTATTCACAAGGTGAAGGAAGTGTAAAATGGCATAGACTTTGTGGAGAAAAGAACATTGAAAGCCTGTGCTAAGGATAATAAAGGCTTGAAGCTTGCTGTGTGTTGAATATTATTTTAACTGCTTTATGCACTCGGCTTATGTAATCCTCACAATAATCTTACGAGTACATACTTTGCTTATTTCTATTTTATAGATAAGTAAATTGAAAGATAGAGAGCTCAACTAACTTGCCCCAAAGTTACAGGTGGTACTCGATGGAAGCTGTATAAGAACTGACAAACTGAAACAAAACCAGGGCCAAATCAGAAGCACCGAGTGACACTGAGTTCTTAGAAAGGATAAATCGATGAATGAAAAGCCCATGTCATTCCAAGTAGGGAAGAAAATAAAGACAATCAAGGAAGAAGATTTTGAGTATGACTTATGTCTGAATGAGAGAGGGAACAGATCTTAATTAGAGCAGTGGCTAAAATAATTATGAGTATGCTCTTATTAAATCCTATGAATTTACATATAGAAATGTTATTTTAATATGAAGGAATATGATTTTTATAGAAGCCTTGAAATTATAGTGTAATAATTAACCAGTGTTTTTTATTTGTTTAGATAATTATATTCATTTAAGTCTAATCTTTGTCAGACCTCATATTAAGGAAAATGTAGTCCTCTCTCAGAGTTCTGAGACTTTCTGAATGTGTAAAGAATTAGGCCAGGAGACTGATAAGCAAGCTTTCTGCACTTTAATAGAAATGATATTAAAATATTTCCCTCTTTTGGCCCATTTTAAAGGAGTTTTTTTCATGGAAAGCATGAACTGAAAAATGCAAGTATTTTATTTGAAGCGTTGATAAGTGAAAAAAATATTACACGAGTTTGATGTGAAGTATCTGCTTGTCTAATGAAATCCTGGCAGAAATATGCCTTACTTTTAACACAAGTTAATTTTATAAATCAAACATACTCTCAAGAGAAGGGAAATAGCACTGTATCATTTTTTGGCAATCGTTCTAAAGCTGAATATTTAAACAGTGAATCTTGGCACCCATAAAAGAGTTTAAACATCAACAGTGTTCTTAAAAAAAGACCAAATGACAGTTGAGCTATGGAAATTCTGCTAACTTTCCATGTAGGAAACATCCTGAACAGAAAGAGGTCTATGTCCCTTTATGCCCTTTGTATGCTACATTAATAATTTGAAAGATATATCTATATCTTGTTTAAAATTTTTCTCAAAGACTGAGCTTGCCTAGTGGAAAAATGTAAATTAATGTTTGGTAACCAGATTAAAAATGTCATTTTAAAAATAATTTTGTAGTATAGTCTAAAGTCAGGGAGCCTGATTCTTCCAGCTCCATTTTTCTGTCTCAAGATTGCTTTGGCTATTTGGGGTCTCAAAGCTACAGTAATCAGAACAGTTTGGTACTGGCCAAAAAACAGAAACATAGATTCAATGGAAGAGGATAGAAAGTCCAGAGATAAACACATACACCTACGGTCAACTTATCTATGACAAAGGAGTCAAGAATATACAATGGAGAAAAGACAGTCCCTTTGATAAGTGGTGCTGGGAAAACTGGATAGCTATGTGTAAAAGAGTGAAATTAGAATACTCTCTAACACTATACACAAAAATAAACTCAAAATGTATTAAAGACCTAAATGTAATGCCAGATACTATAAAACTCTTAGAGGAAAACATAGGCAGAACCCCTCTGACATAAATCTCAGCAATATCTCTGTTGATCCACCTCCTAGAGTAATGAAAATAAAAACAAAAATAAACAAGTGGGACCTAATTAAACTTAAAAGATTTTGCAGAGCAAAGGAAACCACAAAAAAACCAAAAAGACAACCCACAGAATGGGAGAAAACATTTGCAAACCAAGTGACCGACAAGGGATTAATCTCCAAAATATACAAACAGAACATGCGGCTTAATATCAAAAAAAGTAACCCAATTAAAAATGGGCAGAATATCGAAATAGACATTTCTCCAAAGAAGACTTACAAAGGGCCAAAAAGCACATGAAAGGATGCTCAACATCACTAATTATTAGAGAAATGCAAATCAAAACTACAATGAGGTATCGCTTCATACCAGTCAGAATGGCCATCATCAAAAAATCTACAAACAGTAAATGCTGGAGAGAGTGTGGAGAAAAGGGAACCCTCCTACACTCTTGGTGGGAATGTAAATTGGTACAACCATTATGAAGAACAGTACAGTTTTATATTTAAAAAACTAAATATAAAACTATCATATGATACAGCAATCCCACTCCTGGACACATACCCAGAGGAAAACATTATTTAAAAAATACATGCACACCAATGTTCATTGCAGCATTATTTACAATAGCCAAGACATGGAAGCAACCTAAATGCATATCAACAGAGGAATGGATAGGAAAGACATGGTACATATATACAATGGAATATTACTCAGGCATAAAAAACAAAATAATGCCATTTGCAGCAACATGGATGGACCTAGAGACTGTCATACAGAGTGAAGTAAGTCAGACAGAGAAAGACAAATATCACATAATATCACTTCTACGCAGAATCTAAAAAAAAAATAGTACAAATGAACTTATTTACAAAACTGAAATGTAGATGTAGATGTAGAAAACAAACTTATGGTTACCAGGGGATAAGCGGGGGGAGGGATAAATTGAGAGATTGGAAGTGATATATACACACTACTATATATAAAATAGATAACTAAAAAGGATCTACTGTATAGCACAGAGAATTTTACTCAATACTCTGTAATAACCTATATGGGAAAAGAATTTAAAATAGAGTGGATATATGTTTATGTATAACTGATTCACTTTACTGTACACCAGAAATTAACAACACTGTAATTCAAATGTACTCCAATAAAAAAATTTTTAAAAAAGTAACTTTGGTTATGTTGGTATGATGGAAGTCTCCCTTTATTTTATAAATATAAAAATGTATACTCAATCATATTTTCAGAGTAGAGTTTTATTACATATTAGCAAACTTCTGTTAAGTTAAAATAAAATATTGAAGATGTCAAAACTAACAATGCTCATATTCTTGCTGGATTAGTTTTCATAAATATGAAACTGAGACATCAACATTCATCAGTTTTTCATAATTTAATGAATATCTCCACTTGTTCTTTACTCTTATTACTGCATTTAAATTTAAGTTTTCAAAGGAGTCTTGTTACTATCCTTCTGTTATTTATAAATAAACCTATATTTTCAGTAAAGATGGATTCACCCATTCTGGAATTCGTTGGGCTCTAGACCATAAAGCTGAACAAGACAGCATTATACCTCCCCAAATGAAGTTTCCAATCTACAGTGAAGGGTTCTTTTAACAATAATAATTTTAAAAATTAGTAATTTAAAAAGACTAAATATGCCATAAATGGTGTATTTTGAAAGGCTTTAAAAGAAATTTTTCTAAATTGGTTTTATATCTACACTTCCAAAGGTTTAATAGAGAACTATGATTGGGATTTTTTATTTCTCCGTGTTTATTTACTTTTTAAAAAATTTTTGGATCAGATAATTAGGGTTTTTAATCTTTTACTCTGATTTCCTTTTATGTGAAGTACCTGAATACAAAGGTGCCTAGAGAGACAGATATGGTTAGGGGGGCTATATTTGAGGTCAGTAAAGAATTCTTTAGACTTACTGAGATTCATGAAATGCACATATAAATGCTGAATTCTCATAACCAAGAGTAAGAGCTCAAAAAAGTCTTCAGCACTTACAAAAGATGTCATTCACGTGCTTTACTGCTTATAGATACATTTCTATGCACATTATTCCAAACAATGGAGAAAGAGAGACAAACTAAATTTAAGCTGTGAGTAAATTTCAATAATTCTAGGTTGTTCTACTCTAAACTGTATACATCTTCCTTTAAATACCCATTTTTAAAATTTAAATTTAATCCAGTTTATTTTGATATTTTAAAAATAATGTCTATTTTCTCTTCCAGATATACTGTTTAAGAGGATTTATTTTATTCATGTGAAAAAGTTGATTTATTCTCTGCAGAAAAGAGAAGAAGGTTGATGCTTATCAAGACACAAGAAATGCAAAACAGGCTTCAAGAGTGGGAAGGGGAAATACTTGCCTTGGACTTTCCTTGATTACTTGTACAGTTATTGGTAAAATACCCAAACAGAATACATTCGGCTTTCCTTGCCCCAGGCATATCACTATTTCACATTTTCTTGTGGCCTTGTCTTTCTATCGTTCTGTTATCCACATAGCCATCTTGAAATTTAATAACATTTATCATTCTCCAATTAAGTTATATGAGGTGAGACTCTAACTCAGTTAACATATATCACGTGGGGAGCACTTTATATCTTTCAAACACTGCTAACACACTCCAGTTCCGAGTGGATTCATAGCAGAGCAGTCAGCAAGTCTTAAGGACTACTCTCCTGCGATCTACCTTTTTCTCTTTTTTTTTAAATAAAAAATGCTACAGTTTTTTTCAGTCACTTACTTAAAACTATAAAACTATGTTATATTTACTTCAAAAAACTGCTTTTCTATAAAGAAACAGAGGATTTTTTTGGTTATTATTTGGTCTTTCTGAATATGGGGAGGTTATGTAGATTTTTGAAGAATTTAATAAACTTTTCTCCTTAACCTAATCGTAAAAATCTTAACAATTATTAGAATGAGTATATATATTTCATACATAAGTAAAAATGCTGAACTTTAAATATCCTCAAATACAAAACATTAGAAATCAGTGGATGATCCAGTGAAAATAAATAGATAAAAAATAAAGAGATAAGAATCTAATTCTCATGGCACTGAATTCCTCAGTTGTTAAATGATCATGGTGGAAAGTAAATCCTGTCAAGGGTTTACCTCCTATACTCACAAAAAATATTTAAATATACTTCAGTATTAGTAATATATGTATTAAGAAATCATAATAATTTCAAGATGTAAAGAATAAAAGATCAATTAAAACTTAATTGCCCTGTGCTATGTGGCTGCTTCCCACTAGCTATCTATTTTACATTTGGTAGTGTATATATGTCCATGCCACTCTCTCACTTTGTCACAGCTTATCCTTCCCCCTCCCCATATCCTCAAGTCCATTCTCTAGTAGGTCAGGGAGATCAGCTCAGTAGTTTGTGACCACCTAGAGGGGTGGGATAGGGAGGGTGGGAGGGAGGGAGACGCAAGAAGGAAGAGATATGGGAACATATGTATACGTATAACTTTGTTATAAAGCAGAAACTAACACACCACTGTAAAGCAATTATACTCCAATAAAGATGTTAAAAAAAAACTTAATTGCCAAAAAATATTTCTTAAATAAAACTAAATGTATTACTCACTTTTTAAAGGAATCTTGAAAAGAACATATATGAAAGCAAAGAATTTCTTTTTTTTTTTAGATTTAGAACTATTGTTCTTAACTTGATTTTCTGGGAAAGGATACTTTTCTGTAAATGGACCTTATTACTATTTGTTATGTAACTCCAGGGAGTGCCATTCGAGTGCCGTTCATTTAATGTATCCTGTGAATGGTAACCTCGTGGTTGAACATGATGGAGGCCCACTGTCTACACCTGGTTCTCATTTGGTTATTATGAGGTAGGTGGACACAGAATCTGCTGCGTTCCATAGGATGACTTTAGGTGGTATCAGAATGATTCCTGGGGCCAGCTACATAATTTCTAGGGCCCATTGTGCAATGAAAATGTGCTCCTTGTTCAAAAAACAGAAAAGAAGGTTTTTCCTTTCTTACACAGTTTCTCTATTTACTGTCATGGTGTTTTTAAATTTTTCTATTTCATATTACACACACCCTCCCCTCTCCCAGGCACAGAGAAACTGACAGGAGTGCAGACCCTTACAGGTGCTTGGGGCCCCGCCCTAAAACTTGTTGAGCCAGACTTCAAGTCTCCCTGTCTCTGAGCCCAACCCTGGCCAGGAGTGGAGTACAGCCATCGCTGCTGGGCAGGAGCAGGGAGCAGGTGGACCAAAACCACCTCAGGAAGGTGCTGAGAGGTGAGAATGCATATGAGCTCCAAGTCCCTGAGTTATGTTCCATTGTATCACTGGGCTTCACTTAAAAACCACAAATTCAAAGATAAAATTAAGAATTTTAAGAAGCAAGCTCAGAACATTAGATCCAAAAGGAGTACCTTCTGGGTATAAGGCCCTGTGCTGGTGCACTGGTTGAACACCTGTGAAGAAGGACAGTGACTACAGAATTCATCATCTAAACCAGGATGTTTTTGATCTTGAAAGGGGCACCACTGTAACCTCGCTGGGACAAGAGGCATAAATCCACCTGATTTGGGACAAATTGTGATGAATAGTTACCCTAGAGAAAATACAACTCAAATAAACCTTTAAAATTTATAAATTCCTAGGGACCCACAAGAAAAAATCCAGGGGTTGAGTTGGCTTAAATCCAATGATCCCTGTTCCATTTCTGTAGGATTCTATTTGCTTTGCTCGTCTTCATGTCCTTTCATCCTGAGGCAGTTATAGTTTAATTAGTTATAGCAGCTCCAGATCTTAAATTTGGTTAAAACAATATCCAGAAGAAGAATAAAGTTCTCTACCATCTATATACTAGGTAATTCCAGAACAGAAAAGGCCTTTCTAGAAGCTTCAGGAAACCTCTCCTTCAGTTACATTGACCTAAATTGAATCACATGCTCATTTCTGAACCAGTTACTATCAAAAGAGACAACTGATTTTAAGCCTATAAGAACCACCTCCAGAGATGGGAATGGGATCAGTAGATGGGCTCCATTGAAGACTGTAAATCTCAAAGAAAATCAAGTTTTGTTAAGAAAATTCCTGTTATGAAAGTGGAAACAGTACAGATGCAGAACTGTCATCTAATAATGCTGAACTGATTTTTCCTGGATAAACAGAGGAAACTCAGTGATACGAGCCCAGATCACATTTGCAGTGGCACATTATGTAGGCATAGCCAAGCCAGACAGGCAGATTCAGACGAGTTTGGTCTTCCTAACAAGGCTCTTAGGACCCCTTATGATTTTGTTTCCTGCCAATATCTCTCACTACCACAGGGGAGGCAATATATTATCCTTACTCTATTAGGGTTTGTTTTTGTTTGTTTGTTTGTTTGTTTGTTGGAGTCTGAGAATTAAACTGACATAAGCCATCAGCAGAAGGAAAGCATACAAATTTACTTAATGTAAGTTTTATGTGATATGGGAGCCTTCATAAGGAATGAAGACCCAAAGAAATGGTGAAACTTAGATGTTTTTATATTAGGTTGAACAAAGGCATTTGTGGAAAAGTAAGTAAACTATATCGGGGGGGGGCTAAAGGAAGACAAGAAAAGAATTATTTTAACAAAGTCTGTTTGTGTAAAATTCTCTTAGTCTCAACTTCTCGTTCCTGATGATATGAATGTTACTTTTCTAGCATATGGAGGATATCTTTCACAGAGGAGTTTCATATCCTGCTTTTAAGAAAAAGGAGGTCAGAATGTTTTTCTTATCTTTGCTGTTTATCACGTGCCTTTAACTCAAAATAGTCAATCTGCCAGAGCGGCATATTTTGGGGTGATGTGTTGAGAACTCCTGCACTACATACCTGACAAACAAAGGAATCAGACCCAAAGAAATACTTGAAATGGTCAAAATGTGTGATGCTCTATTACCCTATTTTACATCTCAAGTTCCTAGTATTTACTGAACACTTAATACATATGCATTAAATTAAGGACAAAAGCATTATTAGGGCTAAAAAGCATCATTACATTTTGACAAAATTCAGGAAGATATAACCATTTCAAACTTAGATGTATCTAATAAATTAGTTTAAAATATATACAGAAAAATGGATAAAAGTACAGGGAGAAGTTGCCAAATCTATTATAGTGATTATGAAGTCTCCCCAAATCTATCTATAGATTCAATGTAATTCAAATAAAATTCTCTGAGATATTTTCCTATATATGGGAAAGCAAAGGGCTAAGAATAGCCAAAATAAACTTGAAAAAGAGAAAGATGAGATGACATTCCTTACCAAATGTCAATAATATCAATATATACTTTCATTCATGTAAGAAAATGATAGAAAAATTAACCAATGATTGAAATTAAATTGGTTTAACCACATGTAAAATATTTTTAATATTAATAAAATATGAACATTTTATATTACCTTTTAAATTAGAATATTTTGATACCATATGAGAAGTGGTTCCATATATGTCACATATAACAATGTTCACCCTCATTAGAATATAAACTCCATGAGGACCAGGAAATTGTGTTTGTGTGTGTGTTTTCTATTGAAAGAGTACTTAGCAGCTAATAGGTGTTCAATAAATATTTGCTAAATGAAAGAAGAAAGAATTAGGAAAACCACCAAAATATATTTTCTCAGAAGAATACATAAAGTATGGTATGGTATGATTAGAAAATGAAATACATTTCAAAATAAAAAGTAATATACTATAGATAAATAGTGTTGTGTTCAAAAAACAATTTGAGTGAAAATAAGTTTCAGAAAATTACATATAGTGTGTTGTTTTTATGGACTAAACAGCAAAAATAATACCTTTTAGGGATATAAACATCTATGATAAGATTATTTTAAAAACAACAGAATGATAAATATGGAAGAGGCAGGACAAAGGGTTGGATAGGGACACATATGAGAATGCATGAACATTTGAAATGCTCTAGTTATTGAGTTGGAGGTACTTAGAGAAATTATTATTATTATGCATTTTAATTTATAAATGGTATATATTCCTTTATATGTATTAATTACGTTAGAATAAACAAATACAATTTTAAAAAGCAAATGAAAGCACTTAAAAAATATATAGATATTTCTTCACTTAGAACATTTAGATAAAACTGTAAAATATGTTTGAAATTGTATAGTAAGCCAATTGTAGATCTGGCACAGGAACAAAGTTTCCCCCAAGCTAATTTGGTACATTTTCAAAGAGTACATACCTTCTAATTTGCTGGATTAATAATTAGAACTTTGTAAGATTTATTTTTTTTAAAACTAGAATTAAAAACTTTGAGTTTAGAGCCCACTAATTTGGATTTGGCAATAATTCAAAGTGAATCAGGCTTACGTTTACCTTTGCACTATTTAAAAAGAATCAGCACTGTAAGCAAATGAACTGTGTTAAGATTGAAAGTTTAAAAGAAGAGGATTAGCTTTTTAATTGTTCACATTTTTCATGGATATAAAAAATATTGACTTAATTCAATATAATCACTCTTCTAATCACAAATGAATGAGGCTTATCTATTCATTTGAGCAGGATCTGAGAACTTTGGCCTTCAAGAGATGATTTTTCTCCAGAAACTTAAATGTATGAAACCTTAATTGCTTATAAAATACTCATAATTTGTTTTCCAAAAATTCTAGTCATTTTTCTACATGGTAGGAAAATATGTGTTTTTATGCACAATTCCCCTTTTAAAAGATTAGTTTAGGAATTAAAGAAAAAATTTCTTGGCTACTCAGAAGACAAACACAAAACATTGCCTTATCCTAAATTCTACAACATGACTGGGATTCAATGTGGTTTGTGTTGACCTAATCTAAAAATAGCCATAGAAAGGACAATTGGAAATGTTCCAGAAGAATAAGAATGATATTAAGAGAGTAATTAGGCTAATATGTTTAATGTTCTGAGAAGAAAACACATGGAGAAGGATCCCTCCTATTCCCAGGAACATAAGTAGTCTCAGTGTTAAAGAATTATTGAGAGAAATATTGAATAATCTAACTCAGTGAAAAAAATATCATTTAAATATAATGTGTTAAGGCACTTAAAGGACAGAGTACTTAATAAAGTATAGAGTATATTGATTACAGCCATAAATTTATATACTTTTTGTGTAGATAAATTCATTACCATGATCCATTCAGAATAACCATTTTAGATGGTATTGCTCTATACAGAATTCTGCCAAACACAAGTGAAGCTGATTTATTCAAGAGAATTATTCATTTAATTTCCACCATTTAGTATTTATGTTCCCTTTTCATTCATTTATTCATTTCATCTTTATTCATTTATGCATTTATCAAGTATTCATTTAAATGAGTTTCATTATAACCACAGTAGGGTGAGATTTTCAGTAAATTTATTCCTTTAATAGGTTTATTCTTACAAAATCCTCTGAGCAGATAAAGGTTGCTTGACCCATTATGTTCACAACTCTTTAAATTTTTTACAACTTTTCCTTTATCCATTTCCTTTCTTAATTTGGATGCTTTCCTTGAATTTCATTGAATTTCCTGGAATCAACCTAACTAATCTATTTAATATTTGACATACTAAATATTTTTTATTCAATGAATATATATTATGTTGTAGGTTCTATATAGTAGTCATTGAAGAAACTTTACTATTCAACAGTCAAGCAAACTTATTCCACACTAGGTAATATAATAACACTTTGAGACTAACACTATTGTTTAAAACTATTTATATATCACTAACATTGTCCCTGGTTATGTGAGACTTTTTCAGCTTCATGATTTTTTTGTTGTTATTTCACTAAAATTTACTTGCTATTTACAAAAATGTAAACCAATTAAATTCTACATTGCCAGTGGAACTGTTATTATTATTATTTGTTTGTTTAATGATGATTGTGTATCTACTCTTGCTAGTCCAATGACAGAGACATACAGATAATGGGGCAATTTTTCTTAACTTTTCATATTTGAATTTGATGCTCAGTTTTTTAAAGTTTGTCACTTAATAGATAACTCTTTTTTCTTTCTTTATCCCTCAGCCTTATCATTGCTGTGTTCCTATTCTTTATATCTATTTCTTCCCAACCACTTTACTCTATTTTGGTTTGGTTATTCATTTTGGCTCCCTTTTGTGGGTTACTGATTTTGCCTTCTAACCTAGTTTTCATTTTTCATGCTTAGTTTCAATGTCTCTGAAGATTTGGGGTCAGGGTCCCTCACTCAGACAATTCTAGTCCTAGAGAATAATGAGCAGGCACTCCACTTTTAGCCCAGCCTAATTCTTTCTCCCAACTCCTCTTGTTATAACTTTGGAAAATCATGTAATAAAATCTGTTTGAAATTATTGTACGGAGCTGTTTCCTAATTCAAACTGGTGACCATGGACAGTAAATGAGTTAGCTACCATCCTTACACTAGCCTAGATTTTGAACACCAGAAGGAGGTGGGAGCACCAATATTCCCTATTTAATTATTTAAGCAACTGGTTTCCTTCTAGTTTTGTTTGTTTGTTTTTTTAAGTATGAGGCTTCCTGTTAAAGGGTGGCAGAAAAAAAGATACAACACTCAGAGGTGACAATTGTTATTGTCTTTCCTTTGAGTTTCAATTTTTATTTGAGGTCAGCACGGATACATAGATAAACTCTACAATGTTAATAGGAATGAGTATGAGCATCATGGGAAAAAAATGAGTGTCAATGTCGTAGTCAGAAGACAAAGAACTGAACACAAAGTTCCATTTGCCACAAATTGTTCTACAGAAATGTAGTCTGCAAGAACATTGCCAAAGGGTGCTCAAACAATGCCAAAACTCATAGAATTTAGAGAAAAAAATAAGAATAAATTCCACCTTACATGTATTATGGTGATTATCCTAAGTCATATTCAAAACCAGTGTGCTTGGGTGAAAGAAGATGCCTTAAAGGTCCGTTGCCTATTGTTTGTTTAAATTGCTTTTTCTGAAATTATAACTATGTTCAATCATTTTCTATAGGAATATTTTGAGATTATAGAAATTGTTATTTTTTAATTACAAGTGTGGTTTTAGTAACAGGGCATGGTTTTATAAAAAAATAGTAATGTGATGTAAGTAATAAACAGTAGCATTATTGTGAGTTCAAATCTCTGTGATGTCAGTGGTCATAATATGGAGAAAACGTCTCATGAAAGCCATCTACCCTAGGTGCTGTATACTGATGAGAACTTTATTATTTTTAATTTAAATTAAATTTAATTTTTATTGTCTGTAGTATAGTTCATTTACAGTATCATGTTAGTTTCAGGTATACAGCAAATATATATATATATATATATATATATATATATATATATATACAATCATTTTCAGATTCTTTTCCCATATAGGTTATTACAGAATATTGAGTAGAGTTCCCTGTGCTATGAAGTAGGTCCTTGTTGATTATCTATTTTATATATAGTAGTGTGTATATGTTAATCCCAAATTCCTAATTTATCTCTCCCTGCTTTGGTAACCATAAGTTTGTTTTCAAAGTCTGTGAGTCTATTTCTGCTTTGTACATAAGTTCATCTACCCTAGGTTCTGTATACTGATGAGAGATTTAATTAGCAACAGAGAGAACTTGGAGAGATTTGAATCAGCCTCTTGAGAGATTGTGTTTTGCAATTTTTGTTTTAACCACAGGTAATCAAACATTACACATAAACTCTTAAGTATGTAAACACACATCCCTCATGTTTCATTCTTGCCTCACTTGAAGTCTCTTAACTAAGTTCTTGCTACCTCTCACTTCCTATGGGCCGTCTTTCTAATGAATTCTTCTTCACTTTAAAAGACGCTGTCCATTCTTTGTCAGTTATAAATTCCATGAACAGCCCTTAGGACAGCCCTTCACAAGGACAGGGCCTGTCTCCAGATTTATTAGTGTCCTGAACATATATCCTCCACTTCAACAAGTGAATCCGAACAGATGACATTGTTTTAATGTCTGCATGCCTTTACACCTGTTGTTCCTTTGCCTAGAAGTCCCCATTCTCCCTTGCCTAGCAAACTTGCCATTCTCTGCAGCAGCTCATGTCATGTCTTTCATGAGGCTTTCCTTTACAGAAAGGAAAACTTTATAGTTCCTTTCCTTTATAGTTCCTCCTTTTCATTGCCCCAACATAATTTTATTCATAACTTTAATAGTTCTATGTGATATGGAGAGAGTACACCATAGTGGTTAAGATCATGCCTTTGACTCAGCAATTCCCAGAGCATAACCTTGAGCAAGTTATGTGAGCTCTTTGGCTCTCAATTTCACCACCTGTAAAAAAGAGGTAATAATAGTAAGTCAAAGGTGGTTGATTACTTCCTGTTTCAAGTTTAACAGGTAAAGAGCTCAGAGGCCACACTCCTAACCTCACAACAAGAAAAAGTTAAACAAACTGAAAAGCAATTACTTTTCTTGGACCCATCAAGGAACTGAAGTTTCAGGGCAAACCACTACTAAAATCTGGTGAGACAGGCTCACCTGGAGAGTTAGAGACCAGATCTGCTTACTTGGAGCAAAAGTCATTGAAGCAATCAACTGGGAGGAACACTTAAATATACTTTGGTTGAATTAGGAGAGGCTGAGTGTGGACTACTATGAGAATGAAAAACTCCTAGGATCAGCAGTCATAGGGGAAGCCCATTCTTTTATAGGCTTTAGCTCCAGGTAAAGAACAGAGGAGCCAACTTAAAGAGCTCCAAATCCCCAGAGCTAGAACAATTTGAGCAACAAATAAAGTAGGATCAGATTTCAGCACAAAGTGTAAAGTAAATAACCTGAGTCCATAAATGACATAAATAAATGATTGAATAAATAAATGGTGGAGAATAGGCAAATCTTTCATGCAGAAGAATCTCAAATAATTTATGTAGCTACCCTGACCTCAAGGAAGTACAACATAACTGCCCACTAATTAAGTGCTGACGTGCATATTTTCTTCCAAAAGAAACCTGAAAAAACACTATCTCGGCCAGGTGATCAACTGTTATGTCATTGATATTATGTACCTTTGAAATGATGAATGAAAATGACACTTTACCTCTGTGATCTTCCTCTCAGCAACCTATAATCCCAGGTTAATCATGAGAAAAACATCAAACAAATTCAAAGAGTACGGTATAAAACAAAACACCCGACCAGTACTCCTCAAAATTGTCAAGTTCATCAAAAACAAGTCTGAGAAACTATTAAAGCCAAGAGGAACCTAAAGAGCTATGATAACTAAATGTAATGTGGTACCCTGGATAGGATTTTGGAATTGAAAAGAACATTAGGTGAAAACTAAAAAAATCTGAGTCAAGTATAAACTTCAGTTAATAATAATATATCAATACTGGTTCATTAAGTGTGACACATGTAACATCTGTGATGGTTAATATTATGTGTCAACTTGACTGGAACACAAGGTGCCTACATATTTGGTTAAATATTAGTCTATGTGTGTCTGTGAGGTTGTTTCTGGATGAGATTTACATACAAATCAGTAGACTGAGTAAATCAGATGGTCCACCCCAATGCCAGTGGGTCTCATCCAATCCATAGGAGGCCTGAATAAAATAAAAGGCAGGACAAAGAAGCATTTGCTCTCTGCCTGATTGTTTTTGAAATGGGACCCGGCTCTTTTATTGCACTTGGATTGGAATTTGCACCTCTAGGTCTCCTGAGTCTCCAGTTTGCAGAGGGCAGGTCATAGGACTTCTCAGGATCCATAATCACATGAGCCAATTCTGAATAATACTTAAATAAATAGCATATATATATATATATATATATATATATAGAGAGAGAGAGAGAGAGAGAGAGAGAGAGAGAGAATATATATATGTTGTATATATGTATTATATATATGTATCCTATTGGTCTGTTTCTCTGGAGAACCCTGACTAATACACATACTGAAGTAAAATGTTAATAATAAGACAAATTTAGTGTGAGATATATGAGAACTCTGTCCTATCTTTGCCATTTTTCTGTAAATCTAAGACTACTGTAAAATAAAAAAGTTTATTTTAAAAAAATTTGAGGGCTTCCCTGGTGGCACAGTGGTTGAGAATCTGCCTGCTAATGCAGGGGACACGGGTTCGAGCCCTGGTCTGGGAAGATCCCACATGCCACGGAGCAACTAGTCCCGTGAGCCACAACTACTGAGCCTGCATGCCTGGAGCCTGTGCTCCGCAACAAGAGAGGCGCCGATAGTGAGAGGCCCGCGCACTGCGTTGAAGAATGGCCCCCACTTGCCACAACTAGAGAAAGCCCTCGCACAGAAACAAAGACCCAACACACCCAAAAATAAATAAATAAACAAATGTGGGGTTTAAAAAAAATTTTTTTTTTAAGTTTGAATATTGGTAATTCAATAATAATGTTGCTTAATTCTTTATAGGATTATAATGCAGATTAAAAGAAGTTAATGGGTGTAAAATTCTTAGAACAATGCCAGGCACAAAGTAAAGGTCAATAAATGCTACCTGTTATTATTAATGTATCATGTAGGTTTATTTTATCAGTTTTTCACTATTCTTCAATCTTCTTTTCTCTACCTGAGTCTTATTATTATTTATTTTTGTAATTTCTGGAGATCAATTTTATTAGTTCTATATATGGCAGGCTTTGGAAATTTAATAAGATTGACCAGTATAATTTATTCAATGAATGCTTATGGAAGCTATCTTTTGCGTTTTATACTCTTCTACCTATTACAGAAATAGACAAAGGAATAGAAAACGATTTTTAAATAAAACCTCTACAACTTACCTGGAGAGATTTAACTTTTTATGTTTTTATCATTTGTCTTGCTACTATCTATTTTGAACTGTTTTTTTACTCGGTCTTTCTCCAAAATGGAGCTAAGGTAATAAATATATGAGTTAACTAGGGAATAAGTAGAAAGATATGGAAGTAATAATGTGATATCTATCATGTAAATAACTCTCCCAATTACACATACAAACTCCCTCCAGCCAGACATGTTTAAGGACTGAGTGATCTGAAGTCACACATATACATTTGATTTCCAGCCCTTGCAAACTGTGTGCTTTTAGCAAGTTTCTTAACCTCTCTGTTTCAGTCTATCCTATTAATAGATAAAGATAAATGTGTAGTTGTTGTAAGGAACAGACTAAACAGACAAAGGAACTAAAGTAAGTAATGTATGTTCAGTAAACAACCACTATAACTTACACAGTAATCTCAGCTAGGAAAATGTCTTTATATTTGTTAATCCTGAACCTTGGGTGCTGCAGAAAAGTGTATCATTGAGTAGGTAGAATGTTATTGAGAACATTCTATAATATCTGATTCTGACATTGTATTCAACAAGTAACATCAAATTGTTTTCTCATTAAGGAAATTTTTATGGTCTTTTCCCTCCCTCTCCCTCTTTAAAATAGAATTAAAGTTTAATTTTGCACCTAGCATAATTCTTAAGTCTCTTACATTACTCTGTTTTAACTGTATGTGAAGCCTGAAATTAAAATTGGAAACATTCTGAAAATAACGCCAGTACATTTATTTATGGACTTTTTTCACCTTCAGTAGTAATTTCATTTCTCACTGATGCATTATTCCTTTGTCATTAATCTTCTTCATCTCATCTTTAGTGTCTTATTTTTATTGTCACTCCTATTTCTCTTTTATTTATCTATTACTGTGTATATGTTAGACTGTCATCTTTCTTTACCAATTTTGGTTATAAAGTATATCTCCTATCTATTCAGATTTTTTTCCCACAAATCATTTTTTTTATTTTTGTTTTGTTTTGTTACTAAGCTGTATATTCTTTTCTTCCACAGGTTTAATGACACTCTTAGGCATACAAATAATTTTCTGTCTCTATTGGCCACATTCCTGAAAGCATACAACTTTCAGATTAATTTTTTTTTTTTTTTGGCGGTACGCGGGCCTCTCACTGTTCAGGCCTCTCCCGTTGCGGAGCACAGGCTCCGGATGCACAGGCTCCGGACGCGCAGGCTCAGCGGCCATGGCTCACGGGCCTAGCCGCTCCGCAGCACGTGGGATCTTCGCCGAACAGGGCACGAACCCGTGTCCCCTGCATCGGCAGGCAGACTCTCAACCACTGTGCCACCAGGAAAGCCCAGATTAATCTATTTTTACTGAACCTCTTGCTCATCATTTTCTTTCTTTCTTATTTTGATATTAATGATAAAAGAGTTCCCCTCACAGTCTTAGTTACCACTGAACTTGTACTATCTTTCCTTCTTACCTATTAATTTTTTAGGAAAATTATCATAAAAAATATACTCAACGATAGTAAGGGTCATTTAAGGAAAACAACAGAAAACACTTTGTAATTTTATTTATAGAAGGGTTCTGATATTAACCTGAAAGTACTGATAGCAAGTTTCTATGTTCTTCAAAGGAACAACCCTATTTTATTGCATGAATCAGTGTCAAGAAATTTTTGTTCCCCAGTAACCCCATTTCTCATTTTGAAGATGATCACCTATCAGATACAATACATATATATCCACAAGGTTCACCTTCTGTGGCCTCAGTTACCTGCAGTCAACCACAGTCTGAAAATATTAAATGGAAAATTCTAGAAATAAACAAATCATAAATTTTAAATTGTGTGCCACAGCATTCTGAGTAGAGTGATAAAATCTCCCACTGTGCCACTCAGTCCTGCCTGGGATACCCAACCATCAACACCATCTGCTCCTAACATCCAACCAAAAACATCATCATGCTGGGTGATCCAGGATCACACAAAGCAGATGATCCCCCTTCAGACGTATGGTCAGCAGGTCAACAGTAGCCTAACACTACATCACAATGCCTATGTTGGTCACTTCATTTCATCTCATCATGTAGGCATCGCACATCATCACAAAAAGAAGAAAAGTGAGTACAATGCTATAAGATATTTTGAAAGAAAGACCACATTCACATAACTTTTATTATAGTATATTGTTATAATTGTTCTATTTTATTATTATTATTATATTTATTGTTGCTAATCTTGGAATGGATCCCCTGTGGAAAAGGGGGGACAACTGTAATAAACTGATATCTGTGAAACTTTTACATTCTTTGGATGGAGTTGAAATATGACTTGAAATAATTATTATTTCATTGTTGTGGGAACAAAGATTAAAGTGTTAAGACTGTTTCCTCACACACTGCTAAGCAGGAGTTACAGGTAGAGCCTTTGCAGGGGATTCTACGGTAGCTCAGGTAACATAGCTAAACTCAACAACAACAAAAATTCCTCCAGCTCACTTCTAAGTGGAAAGGCAAGTCGGTGCTCATTCACAGGCTAGAAAGGCACTTATCATGTTGAAAGTATCAATTTAGCAGTGAAGATTGCTAATGGGTACTGCGAGATGAGTCACAATTTATAAGCATTCCTGGCAAAGGGTGGAAGGTTTTATAGCTTAGAGAACTGGGGGCTGTGAGGGCTGTGTCTTAATTTAAGTGGAACTAGCAAAGTTTTAACATCATTCCACTTTTCTTGTCAAAAAGCAAAGTTTTACTTTTTCCCCCATGGAGTGTTGTGTGTGTATGTCTAGCTCAGCTTGATGACATCAAAAATTCCAGAGGCCTCATAAATATTCCTGAGGTGGGTGCCTGCCCTGAGGGAGCCGGCACTGATCTGATATGTGTCATGGAGTTGAACCCATCCTGACATGGTGTTGCTGAGGTCTAGTCCACTGCTGGTCTCACATGGCTACCCAGACTCCCGGGAAAATAAACCTAGTCTTCAGTGCAAAAATTCTGAGAAGCTTTGGAATTCTAAATTGAGGTCTTTTATTCTTCTGTTCTCTTCCTATTAATTAGAACTTAAAAAGATTATCCTAGCACCTGTCATTATGACATAAAAACAAAAAGAGCTACTATTAATTGTCTGCTGTAAGTCAGGGATTCTTTCTGATGTTTTACTTACATTATTCCATTTATTCTAGTAGGGAATGTTGTTATGTTTATTTTATGAATGGTGTAGGCAAGGCTTTCAGGGGTCAACAATGTAATTGAGATCACTCAGCTAGTAAGTAGTAGAGACTAGATTTGAGCCCAGGTTCCTGATTCTAAAGTTTGCATCCTTAGCCAGTTTTTCACTTGATTATTAAAATCTAAATTCAGAACAGCTAGGTCTGCTCAAAAGTGCATGACTCTTATACAAACTATTATATATAGGATGGATAAACAGCAAGGTCCTACTGTATTGCACAGGGAACTATATTCAATAACCTGTGATAAACCATAATGGAAAAGAATATGAAAAAGAATTCATATATATGTATAACTGAATCACTTGGCTGTACAGCAGAAATTAACACAACATTGTAAATCAACTATACTTCAATAAAATAAATTGTTTTTTAAGTGCATGGCTCTTAGACTCTAGCCTCTAGAGCATACCGTTTTGTTATTCTCTTTGCTTGCGAAAATATGCTCTACTAAGACCTAAATGGGAAAATCTTTCCTCTTCCTGATTCTCTTTGCCTGGCAGAAACAGCTGCACAATCTAAGAAATCAACATGGTCACTGCCTCACACAGAGCTGTTCAGAGAAGAACTGAGACATCAGACACGTGAATTTCATTGCTCCATTCAGAGATTGTGTCAGAGTCCCATCAGATATACCAGTCTGGATTTCTGGCTCTACTGAGCAATGCCTGAAATAGATAAATTCACATTTAGTTTTTTCTCCGATATAGTAACATTCTGTGTCCACTCTGAGGTAGACGATGAAGACTGGCACAAACAGAATATAGTCATTGTTTTCTTAAAAAAAAACAGAGCCAGCTTCATCCCTTTGACCTTTATAAGCCAGATCTGGTTAAGATCCAATGGAATCCCCACAAATTGTCACTAAAAATAATATCTTTTTTAGATCCTGCCACAACCAGGATATGAGTCATATTTCTCATCCCTATATTTTCAGCTCAGTTTCTTTCTCACTGAAAGGCCATTCTTCCCTTCCTTCCTCTTGCTGCCTCCTTGAGGGATCCTAACTAGCTGCTCTGTTACTAGCAGGGACTGAAGATTTTCTAGAGCAGTAGAAAGATATCTGGAGAGTAGAAACAGAAACTATTGTAGAGAGGATGCAGGCTCATTGCTGGAACTCACCATCGGCTCATCATCAAGAATGAAAAGGGTAAAGCTTTGCGGAGAAACTAAACAACACAGGGTAGCTTTGAAGGTGGGGAATGTGTGGAAGGGCCATGTTGACAGAGTGTGATAACACAGTCAGTGAGGGCCTGCCTTTAAAGTCAGGAAGCCTGGGCTCAAAGCCAGCTCTACACTTTCTGACTTTATGACTTTGGATATGTTATTGAACTTCCATAAGCCTTTGTTTTCTCATTTATAAAATGAAGATGATACTAATACCTGCATCCATAGGTTGTTGTGAGCATTGAGTTAATCATCGTAAACAATGAACACAGGGTGAAGTGCCCCTTAAGCAGTAGCTATATGGAGTTAATAAAGAATCCCTGTGAGAGCAGATGCTTTATGATTTACTGATCTTCGTGCCTGGCACATAGTAGGAATTCAGGAAATTTTGGCTTAATGAAGGAACCAGGCATTTGGCAGAATGAATAAGAGAGTAGAAATAGGAGAGAAGAAACAAAAAATCAGTTGGGTGTGAAGAACAGGTTAAGAGCAAAATCTAATTCTTCAGTATTTTTATTTCAGGTGTGAAGATGGATAGCCTCTATCTGTTAATTGCTAGTAGTAATTTTGCTGCCCCAAACAGCCTGCACGTATTTGAGATCTTTCTCTGAGTTCCTAGGAGTAATTTCGTGTCAGAATGGATTCCATGTTACGCTCAAGGGATTTCATTGGGAACAACCAGGATTTCTCTAATTCATTATACTATTTGTGTTGTCTGCCAAATGAGTTTGCCCTATGAAAATGGATATTTTAAAACTATGGTGAACTTTCAAGCTGTCTCATTGGGTATTTAAGATACACTGCAGCAGAAAGTATTGTATTTGGGGGGCAGAAGGAACAGGCCAATTTCTACTGTTAGCTTAGCTGCTAATGTCTCGGAGCTAAAATTCTTTGTTTTAAAAAATGTACTCTTACACAGGGCACTTCTCACACTCAGTGCTGCCTTTGAGGGAAGGTAAGTTTTAGTTCTTGTCTCTCTCACAAAAACAGTAAACATTGGATTTCATTTAAAGTATTGAATTGATTCAACTAAAAACTCCAGCATTTTACTGTAGGGTATTCACATATAATTTCAGATATGAATTACTGTTCTCTAATTATGACTCTACATATCTTTTTATACTCTGGGTCAGTTCGTTAAAACTGTGCTACTCAGTGACTACTCTTTTCTCTTCTTCGGTATATCCATTGTCACAACCTTTTTTGCCAAATGCTCATCATCACATACTAAATTGAGGTTTGCCTATAGCCTTCAACTGGCATTTTTATACATTTAGACATACATTTAGACATTTATACTTTAGCCTAAGTGAATTTGCTGTACTTTGAGAAATCTTTAAAGACTTTAAGAAAATAATTGAAGCTATTACTAGCAATACTAAAGTGCATTCTAACACTATTGAAAAATGTAAATCTTTACTTCAAGGCTTAAAAGCTTTCTCTGTTTTCCTAAAGAAAAAATTACATAGCTTAGGATATTCACCTATCCTAAAGTAATTTTGAAGGTAAGAAATATCATAGTGAGTCTATACATAAAAGTAGAAACAAGGAAAGAGAGAAGGTGCAAAACAATAAAACAATTTTGAAAGAAGAATGTCTAATTTTATCATTACCATTTGAGCTGAATTGTGGCTTTCAAAAGGATACGTCTGCAACCTAACACCTAAAACCTGTAAATGTGATATTATTTGGAATGAAATTCTTACTGGCCATATTTCTCTCTTGAGGGATAACTTCATTCCATGTAAGCTCATTAAAAATAAGACATTACAGATGGCCAACAAACACATGAAAATATGCCCAACATCATTAATTATTAGAGAAATGTAAATCAAAACTACAATGATGGGCTTCCCTCGTGGCTCAGTGTTTAAGAATCCGCCTGCCAATACAGAACACACAGGTCTGAGCCCTGGTCTGGGAAGATCCCACATAACGTGGAGCACCTAAGCCCGTGCGCAACAACTACTGAGCCTGCGCTCTAGAGCCCACAAGCCACAGCTACTGAAGCCCGTGCACCTAGAGCCCGTGCTCCGCAACAAGAGAAGCCACCACAATGAGAAGCCCGCGCACCGCAACGGAGAGTAGCCCCTGCTTGCTGCAACTAGAGAAAGCCCGGGCACAGCAACGAGGACCCAATACACCCAAAAATAAATAAATTAATTAATTAATTTTTAAAAAAATACCTACAATGAGGTATCACCTCACACCAGTCAGAATGGCCATCATCAAAAAATCTACAAACAATAAATGCTGAAGAGGGTGTGGAGACAAGGGAACACTCTTGCACTGTTGGTGGGAATGTAAATCGATACAGACAGTATGGAGGTTCCTTAAAATACTAAAAATAGAATTACCATATGATCCAGCAATCCCACTACTGGGCATATACCCAGAGAAAACCATAATTCAAAACAAACATGCACCCCAATGTTCATAGCAGCACTATTTACAATAGCCAGGACATGGAAGCAACCTAAATGTCCATCTATAGACGAATGGATAAGGAAGATGTGGTACATAAATATAATGGAATATTACTCAGCCATAGAAAGGAGTGAAATTGTGCCGTTTGCAGAGACGTGGATGGAACTAGAGACTGTCATACAGAGTGAAGTTAAGTCCGTAAGAGAAAAACAAATATTATATATTAACGCATATACGTGGAACATAGAAAAATGGTATAGATGAACTTATTTGCAAAACAGAAATAGAGACACAGACGTAGAGAACAAACGTATGGATACTAAGGGAGAAAATGGGGGTGGGAGTGGGATGAATTGGGAGATTGGGATTGACATATATACACTACTGATACTATGCATAAAATAGATAACTAGTAAGAACCTACTGTATAGCACAGGGAACTCTACTCAGTACTCTGTGGTGACCTAAATGGGAAGGAAATCCAAGAAAGAGGAGACATATGTATATGCATAGCTAATTCACTTTGCTATACAGCAGAAATTAACATAACATTGTAAAGCAATGTTTATACTCCAATAAAATTGGAGTATATTTTTATTTATACTCCAATAAAAATTAATAAAAATGATTTTCAACATTTGAAAGTGAACAGTGTTTGTAAAAAATCTTTGAAGAATAAGTTATTAATTTTAGTCTTTTGCATTTTATCATCCACACCCATGACATATTTTGGTCTAAAGAGAAAACAATAAATTACTTCAGAGGATTACATTACTAGCTATTGAGGAATATACTACTATCACTCATTTGTTCAACATTTTATATCTACAAAAGAACATTTGTTTTATCTGGAAAGAAAGCTGTGGCATAATTCATCTCTATGCTATTGATGATGAAGCTGGGGCTTTTCATTCATGCATTGATTAAATATTTATTGAGCACCTACTGCGTACTATTCTACATGGTAGAGGTACAACAAGGAATATATAAACAATCCTCATTAATCTTATATTCTCCTGCAGGTAAAGATAGGACTTTCAATAAACGTAACAAATAATAAATTATATATTATGTTAGAGCATGTATATCAGGTTAAGGAGCCAAGAGCACTGTGTTAGAAGGGTTGCAAAGTTAAACAGAATTATCATATCTCTGATAAGTTCTTAAGGAAGGTGAGGAAATGCGTCATGGAGATACGTGGGGGAAATCCTTTCCAAACGTAATAAGCGGTCAGTCTTAAGACCAGGAAGAGCCAAGGAACAGCAAGGCGGCCAGTGAGAACAATGAGGAGGATAGTAGTAAATGAAGTCAAAGAGATAACAAGGTCAGGCTATGTAGGGTTTTTAGGCCATTTGAAGATTTTGGCTTTTTTTCTCAATGAAATATAAAAATATTGGAAGTTTCGACTAAAATGATACAATCTAACTTATTACTTAAAAGGAATGATCTCTGTACTGTGTAGAAATAAATGGCAGGTGTGAAAGGTAGGATCAGGAAAATCAGAAGGCTCTTGGCTAATGTAAGTCCTGGTAATTTCCACCAGGATAGTAGGTGGTAAGAAGTGGTAAAACCAAACATGATTTACTGCTGAGTTGGATTTGGGGTGTGAGAAAAAGAGAACATTCAAAGGTGACTTCAAGTTTTTCAATCTAACTGGAAAGATAACGCTGACGTTAACTGGAATTGGGATGGCAATAGATAAAGTGGACTTGAAGGGGTATGAGAATGGACATGCTAGCTTTCAGAATATCTATTTGATATCCAAAATGTTAAGTAGGCAGTAAGAGATACACTGGACTGAAATTCAGGGGAGAGGTCCAGTCCAGAGATACATATTTGGGAATCATTAACATATGGGTGCTATTTAAGTGCAAGCAACTGAATGAGAACATCTGTGAACATCTATGAACATCTATGAAGTGATGTAATAGAGAAAATAAGAGGTCCAAGGATTGAATATAGGGCATTCCGAAGTTTGACCTTAGGAGTGACATAGGATGAAAACCATAATTTTGTAGTCTTAGGAAACCAATTGGAAAAAAGAAAAAAAAAGTGTTTCTTAAGGAAGAAGGACAGATCAACTTGACTGCTAATAGGTCAAGTATTATAATGGCTGGTAATTGAGTACTGGATTTAGCAGTGTAGAGGTAATTGCTGACATGACAAGAACAAGTTTAATGGAGTGCTAGTGGCAAAATCAATATTGGAGTGGATTCGATGGACAATGGGTAGAGATGAATGGGAAGGGGAAAATATTGACAATTCTTTCAAGAGATTTAGCTGTAAAGGGGAGCAGAGAAATGGAGCAGTTGTTGTGTCAAAGTGATTTTTTCAAGGCAAGTTAGCAAGATAATGTCTCATAGGAACGATGCGGCAGAGAGAAAACAATGGTATAGGAGTGAAATGGGAAAGTTACAATGATACACTAGAGAGGTGAGAAGGAATGAACTTTAGAGTGTAAGACAAATGTTTGGCATTAAGTAGGATCATGATCAGTGCAACTCTATTAACAAAAAAGCAGCCACCATATGAAAGCAGATGATAGCAGGTGCCACGGTGTAACGTTGGGAGTTTCTTTCTGGTTGCTTTGATTTTCCTAGTGAAATAGAAAACAAGATTATAAATTGAGAATAAAGATGAAGTAGAGCTTTTTACATGAGGACAGGATAAGGTGAAATGCTTATCAAGGAGTGTGAGGGAGTCAATGAATAAAGGAACATGGTATGATTATTGTGCAGTATTAGAAGTACACTTGAGGTTCCTGGCCTTGAATCTGAAATGAGGCTAGTGAGACTGCTTCTTCAGCCATGTTCAGCTCTATGGGAGCAGTTATCAAGTAAGTGAAGACGCTCCAGTGCAGGATCCCACCTTGCATTTACTCATCATGTCTCATTAGTCTCTTACGGTCTGTCTCAGTTCCACAATGTTTTTATTTGTCTTGTACAACCTTGATGTTTCTGGCCAGTTATTTTGTAAAGAGTCTCTCAATTTGAGTTTGTCTGATGTTTTCTCAGGATTAAGGTTATGTATTTTTGCTAAAAATACCACAGAAGTGATTTTGTGCCCTTTTCAGGCCATCTTATGAGGGGTATATGATATGAACATTACTTACTACTTGTGATGTTGACTTCCGTTTCTTGTTTTAGGTGGTGCCTGCCAGATTTCTCCACTGTAGAGTTGCTATTTCCATCCTTGCAGTAAGTAAGAACGATGTGTGGGTATATTTTGAGTCTAAGCATAGATCCCACTTATCATCATAATTTTGTGCACTAACTTTAGCATCATCTTTCAATGATTCTTGCCTACAATACTCACATTTATTTATTTAATCAATTGATTATTTATATCAGAAAGGATGTAAATATATAGAATGTACATAATATATTAAATAAGTAGTACATAGAATATATTCTATGGAATACAATAAAATACTATACTAATAAAATGCTATATCTATATGCTGATCAAACTGTTCCATTTTTGGCTATTGTGAGCTCTTTCAGTTTATCCCAACATGTCTCAATCCTTTTCTGAGCACTTGCTTACTTTGGAATAACAACATATTCCAGACTCATCTTTTATTTTTTCCCTGCCTTAACCCTGGAATCAGTCATTTCTCCAAGGACCCCTGCTTCCTTTTATTAGTAAATGGTATTTAGAAATGAACTATTTCAATGGTTCTAAAAGAGTGATACAAAAAGATACTCATAGAAGTTCCATGCTCCCTTCATCCCTTTTAACATATCCCCATTTCCTTAATACTTTCCAACCTATACCCACCTACATCTTCAGAAAATCAGTCTAGTTTCTGGCCTATCATTCTTGCATATCTTTTGCATGAATCAGTGGATGCATGAATAATTTCATATATTCCTTTTTTCTTACATGAAAGATACTGTAATAGATACACTTCTGTACTTTCTTTTCACAATATACAGTTTGTTTTGGTTTCACCATATATATCTGAAATCATTTCATATCAGTTCATAGACATACTCCTCATTCTTTTTAAAGCTTCCCAACACTCCATTTTGGGGAGAAATCATAGTTTATTCGACCATTGTACGTATGGTTATTTAGAGAAGAGTTAATTTTTATTTTTAACTAGTGTTATAATTTTGCTAGATGAGATGGTTTATGTGATTCTCTCTTTTGTGGCAGGTTATATATTCATCCCATTTCCCAGCAGGAGGATTATACTTCCTTGTCCCTTTGATGTAAGGAGTGGTCTTATTGCTTACTTTGGCCAATAACACATATGTAGAAGTAAAATGTGTAATTTCTGAGTAGAAGCTTTAGGAGCCAGCTCATGGTTCACAGTCCCTTTTTATCCCTTTGCCACAATATGGACTTGGTAGGGTTTATTCTGTCAGCTTGGGTTCTGGAATAAAGACAGTGTGGAGCAAAGCTTCATCCTAGACATGGTGATTGTGAAATGTGATCAAGAAATAAACCATTGTGATTATATACCACTGAGATTTGGGGATCATATGTTACTACAGTGTAACTTTGCCTTACTCTTCTGAAGTAAGTAGGTAACACAAACACAGCACATATGTTAAAGCAATAAATAGACTCTATGTCTTCTGTATTAGTCAGCTCAGTCTGCTATAATTAGATATCACAGTCTAGATGGATTAAGCAACAGAAAGTTATTTCTCCCAGTTTTAGAAGCTAAAGTCCAAGATCAAGTTGCTGTCAGGGTTGGTTTCTGGTGAGGCCTCTCTTCCTGGCTTGCAGATAGTCACCTTCCTACTGTGTCCTCACATGGCCTTTCCTCTGTATGTGCAGAGAGAGAAAGAGATCTCTGGTGTCTCTTCCTTTTCTTTTTTTTTAAAATTAATTTATTAATTAATTTATTTTTGGCTTTGTTGGGTCTTCGTTGCTGCACGCAGGCTTTCTCTAGTTGTGGCTAGTGGGGGCTACTCTTCATTGCGGTGCGCGGGCTTCTCATTGTGGTGGCTTCTCTTGCTGCGGAGCACAGGCTCTACGCAAGTAGGCTTCAGTAGTAGTGCAGCACACAGGCTCAGGAGTTGTGGCTCACAGGCTTAGTTGTTCTGCATCATGTGGGATCTTCCTGGACCAGGGCTCAAACCTATGTCCCCTTCATTGGCAGGCAGATTCTTAACCATTGCACCACCAGGAAAGTCCCTCTTCCTTTTCTTATGACACCTGTTCTATTGGATTAGGGCTTCACCCTTAGGACCTTATTTAACCTTAATTACTTCCTGAAAGACTATCTCCAATTAAGTCACATTGGAGGCTAAGGCTTTAACATTTGAATTTTGGGGAGATATCATTCAGTTTATAACATCTTATTAGTAACTAATTTGTTGACGAATCATGAAGGTGTACATTCAAATTATAATTAGCATAATTATTATTATTCAATTTGAAAATTAGACTATTATATATAGATAATATATAACTTTAACTCAAAATATTTAACTGGTCACAAATTATTGGTTCCCTGCAATATTGTCCTTAGGTTATATTTTTATGTTAAGAAATTGCATTAGGTGCATTTATTTTTGGTAAGTCAGTAATGTAGAGTCTCAAAGTGTTTATCAATGACTAAATAATTTTACCTATTTCACATTTAACAGGATGTGGGAATTGGGCTTGTCTTTCCATTTTTTCAAAGGAAATACAGAATAATATAGTAATTAAGGTAGCTCTTTACTTGTATAATTTTGAGCAGTGTCCTCAGCTGTAAACTGGCAATAGTATATACCTCACAGGCCTATTGTCAGGATGCAATCAGCTGATTATACATGTAGAGTCTGTAGCCCTATATGAGTCTTCACAAAGTTATCTACAGAATAAGAATGAAAGTTAGCTTGATTATAGGACCACAAATCCCATTGTTTTATTTAACCATACAAATTAATTTATAAACATGTGATAACTGTTAGAAATAACAAGAAAAATTTCTTTAAATATGAAAAATTATGAGTTCTTAAGTGTCATGAGGTCTAATCTATAATATTCTCCATTTAGGGAAGCAAAATGTGATTTCGAGGAGAGACTATGTAACATTTTAGAAATACATGGCTTATCTCTTTTCAAAGATGATATTTGGTATCCTACAGTAAGATCTAGGGAAAGTAGTTGCATGAGGAAATTTTTTTTTCTTTAGTCACTATTTGAAATTTCTAAATGAGTTTGCATGAAACTTGAATGTGATTAGCATCTGGATTTAATGCAGATGTCTTCAGCTTGGTGGTTTCATGATATTGCCTAACTATTTACACATATTCTTAATAGCTAACTAAATGTGAAATGAAGTCTTTTTCACTTAGAACATTTTACCAGGGAAATGATGTCAGCAAAATGATGGTGGAATTTCTAGCTCTGGTCCCCTCCCAGAAACATCAATTTGAACAGATATCTGTACAGGAAAACACCTATACAAGAGTCAAGGATTCCAGGTGAGGGATTACAGAATCTAGGTGAAACACAAAAATAAGTGAAGACACATTGAGGAGAATAGGAAAGATAGATTCACACTATCCTTATCAACCTTTCCCCAAGCATGGGCCACCCAGAGCAGAGAGACATTCTCCCTGTAGGAGAGGGATGGTGATGTGAGTGCCAACTTCACCACGGACCTCAGAGCTTGCCTGCCCCAGTACCATACTAACTCCCATGGCCCTAGGTGGCTCCCTGCAGGATCCTGTGAACCCAGATTCCTAGCACACCCCAGCACTGGCCAGCTCCTGTGGCCCTGGGTGGCTTTTATGGCCCCCGCCTTCCAATCAGCCCACATGAACTCGAGCTCCTTGTAGGTACCTGCAAACCTAGTCTCCTGGCCAGGCCCAGTACTAGGTAAACTACTGAAGCCCCTGCCCCCTGGCCCACCCCAGCACCATGCTGACCCTCACAGACCTTACATCTAGGCTGACCACAACTCCCAGCTTGCCCTAGGGCCAGGTCAACCCTGTGGCCCCAGCCTCCAGGCTGCCTCCCTCAAAACCAGATTCCCAGTCTGTCCCAGTCCTGGACCAGCCCTATAGACCCAGATGCTGGGAAAATTATTTGAATAACGATTTCACAAAATAGTATCTAAAATGGTTAATAAGCACATAAAAGGGTGCTTAAAACCATTAGCCATTAAGGAGATACATATTAAAACCTCACCTTGTAAAATGGCTATGATAAAAAAGACAAGCAATAACAGGTCTTATCAAAGATGTGGAGAAACCAGAACCCACGTATATAGCTTATTGGAATTTTAAATGTTGCAGCCACTTTAGAAAAGAACTTGAAAGTTTTTAAAAATGTTAAACATATATTACCATATGACTCAGCAACACAACTACTAGATTTTGATTGAAGAGAATAAGAATATATGTCCATCCAGAGACTTGTACATAAGTGTTCACAAGAGCATTTTAAATAATGGGGAACAAGTGAAAACTATACAAATGTCTATCAATGGTGAATGGGATGGACAAAATGTGATATATCCACAAAATGGAATATACTGTAATTCATCAGTAGAAAGGATAGGCTACTGAAACATAATACAATATAAATGAACTTCAAATATTACGCTAAGTGAAAGAAGCCAGACATAAAATAACGTATATGATATGATTCCATTTATATGAAATGTTCATATAAGAAATAGCCAAATTTATCAATTTCCAAAATATACCAACGGCTCATATAACTCAATAACAAAAATCCAAACAACCCAATTGAAAAATGGGCAGAGGACCTAAATAGATATTTCTCCAAAGAAGACATACAGATGGCCAACAGACACAGTGAGGCTCAAAATCACTAACTATTAGAGAAATGCAAGTCAAAACTACACTGAGGTATCACCTAACACCAGTCAGAGTGGCCATCATTAAAAAGTCTACAAATAACATATGCTGGAGAGGGCATGGAGAAAAGGGAACCTTCCTACACTGTTGGTGGGAATGTAAATTGATACAGCCACAATGGAAAACAGCATGGAGGTTCCTGAAAAAACTAAAAATAGAATTACCATATGATCCTGCAATCCCACCCCTGGGCATATATTCATACAAAAACCATAATTCAGAAAGATACATGCACCCTTATGTTCATAGCAGCACTATTCACAATAGGCAAGACATGAAAAAAATGCCTATTAACAGATGAGTGGATAAAAAAGATATACCTATACATGATGGAATACTACTCATCCATAGAAAAGGGTGAAATAATGCCATTTGCAACAACATGGAGGCAACTAGAGATTATCATACTAAGTGAAGCAAGTCAGAAAGAGAAAGGCAAATACCATAAATTACTTATATGTGGAATCTAAAATATGACACAAATGAACTTATCTATGAAACAGAAACAGACTCACAGACATAGAGAACAGATTTGTTGTTGCCAAGGGAGAGGTGGGTGGAGGAGAAATGGACTGGGAGTTTGGGATTAGCAGATGCAAACCATTATATATAGAATGGATAAACAACAAAGTCTTGCTGGATAGCACAGGGAACTATATTCAATATCCCATGATAAACCATAATGGAAAAGAATATGAAACAGATCTAATTTTATATATATATCTGAATCACTTTGCTGTGCAGTAGAAATTAACAAAACATTGTAAACTAAACTTAAATAAAATAAAGTTAAAAACAAGAAATGGCCAAATCTATAGTGAAAGAAAGTAATTAGTGATTGGTACTGAGAGCAGGAAGAAAGAGTAACTGTAAATTGGCATAAAGTTTTTTCTTGGAGTAAAGGAACTGTTCTCAGTAAATTGTGCTTATTGTTGTACAACTGCAAATTTATTAAAAATCATGGAATTTCACACTCAAAATGAGTTAATGATATAATATGCAAATCATACTCCATATGGTAGTTCAAATAATGACCCTTAAAGATATCCAGATTTTAATCCCTGGGAACTGTGAATGTTACCATATATGGCAAGTAGGACTTTGCAATATGATCAGGTTAACTATCTTGAGATGGGGAGATTCTCCTGGATTATTCAGGTGGTCCCTAAATGTAAACACAAGTATCTTTACAAGGTGCCTACAGAGAAAATTTTGATGACAGAAGTAGAGAAACCAATGTGACAATGAGGGCAGAGACTGGAGTAATGCAGTCACAAACCAAGGAATGCTAGCAGCCACCAGAAGCTTGAAAAGGCAAGAGACACCAACAATGCAAGAGGGTTCCCTTTTCTCCACTCCCTCTCCAGCATTTATTGTTTGCAGATTTTTTGATGATGGCCATTCTGATCAGTGTGAGGTGATACCTCATTGTAGTTTTGATTTGCATTTCTCTAATGATTAGTGATGTTGAGCATCCTTTCATGTGTTTGTTGGCAGGTGTAGAGAATAGACTTGAGGACACGGGGAGGGGGAAGGGTAAGCTGGGATGAGGTGAGAGAGTGGCATGGACATATATACACTACCAAATGTAAAACAGATAGCTAGTGGGAAGCAGCCACATAGCACAGGGGGATCAGCTCAGTGCTTTATGACCACCTAGGGGGGTGGGATAGGGAGGGTGGGATGGAGAAGCAAGAGGGAGGAGATATGGGGATATATGTATATGTATAGCTGATTCACTTTGTGATACAGCAGAAACTAACACACCATTGTAAAGCAATTATACTCCAATAAAGATGTTAAAAAAAAATGAGGCAAGAGACAGATTCTCCCCTGGAGCCTCTGGAAGAAGCCAGCCCTGCTGAAAACTTGACTTTGTGGTACTGGTAGAGGAATAGGTACACAGATCAAAAGAATACAACAGAGAACCCAGAAACAGACCCACACAAATATTCAACTGATTTTTGACAAAGCTAACAAAGCAATTCAATGAAGGAAAGATCACTCGTTCAACAAATGGTGTTGAAGCAATTGGACATCCATTGGAAAAAGAATCATCCTAACTTAGTTTTCACACCCTACCCAAAAAGGTCTTGGACTTAAATATATAGCATAAAGCTCTAAAACTTTTAGGAAAAATGAAGGAGAAATATCTTTAAAATTTAGGACAAGGCAAAAAGTTATTGGACTTGGCACCAAAAGCATCATTCATAAATGAAAATATTGATAAGTTGCCCTCATCAGATTGTAAAATTTTGCTCTGCAGAAGACCCTGTTAATAGGATGAGGAAGTAGCTTTAGAATGGGAGAAAACATTGTCAAACCACATCATGCCTGACTAGGACTATCAAACAAACAAACAAAACCTGTATAGGGATACATATAGCAGCTTTATTTTTAATATCTCCAAACTGGAGGTGTTTTTCAATGGGTTAATGGTTTAAAAAGTAAAACTGTGGTACAAACATACCATGGAATGCCACTCGGCAATAAAATTCAATAAACTATCGGTACACAACAACCTAAATGAATATTCAGAGAATTGTACTGTATGAAAAAAGCCAAACTCAAAAGCTTACATAATGTATGATCCAATTTATATAACATTCTTGAAATGACAGAATTATAAAAATGGAGAAAAGATTAGTTGTTGCCAGTAGTTAAGGCAGGGGGTAGAGGGAGTGGAATGAGGGTGTGGTTGTATAAGGACAACATTAGAGAACCTTGTGGTGATGCAAATATTCTGTATCTTGATTGTATCTATGCCAATATCCTGATTGTGTGATTATTCTATAGTTCTTCAAGGTATTACTATTGGGGGAAACTGAGTACAGGGTACATGGGATGTCTATTAGTTCTTACAACTTCATGGGAATATGTACACTTCTCTCAAAATAAAAATGTTTAATTAAAAAGTTATTAAAAAGAAGAAACTAAAGAAAGCAGTCAGAAAATAAGATAAGCTCTTTGTAGTTTATGTATCTAACAAAGCTTCTGCCAGGGATAAATAACAAACTCCTACACATCAGTGAGGAAAGACTGGCAATTCAGCACAAAACTAGGCAACAAACTCGAACACATCCTTCACAATAAGGATATCCACATGGTTAATAAAAACATGGAAAAGTTTTCAATCTCATGGAGAAGCAGGAAAATGCAAATGAAGTCCAAATTTTTATACTTCCACATACCACTACAATGGCTAAAATTTAGGCAGACAATGTCAAGTATTGCTGAGAGTAAGGAGCAAGAGGAACTCATACATTGCTAGTGAGGTTGGAAATAGCTATTTTGCAAGGCTGTTTAAGATAATCAACTATAGTTTGACATTTGTCACCCAGAAAGTTCACTTCTAAATATTAATTCAAAAGGATGAATGCACATGTGTACCAAAATACAAGTATAAGATTATTTAGAAGACCATTTTTGTAATCATTCTAAACTGGGAGAAAACTAAATGTCCATTTATGTTAGAAAGGATAATATATTGGGATATATTCCGACAGCAAAACCCTATATATTTCAACAATGATAATGAACAAGCTATAATAACACAAAACAGCATGGATTAATCTTATTAATTCAATATTGAGGGAAAGATCATTAAGAAAGATATACTGTATCCTTCTTTTTATATAAAGATCAAAGCCAGATAAAACTAAATTATGACATAGAAGCCAGGTTAATAGTTACCTTTGTTGTTTTGGGTGGAGGTTTGGGGGAGCGCAAAGGAGACTTCTGGATTGTTGGTAATATATTTCACAGTTGTGTGCCCCATTCCTTGTGTTGTATTGTTAGGCTTCACCAGGCAGGCCCGCAAGCCTTGTAGTCGCCCAGCCTTGAGACTGAAGAAAGAGCCAGACAGTGAGAGAGACGTCAATGGCTTACTGGGCAGGAGGAATCTTACACAAAATGTCCTAGAGAAACACCCTACCATGTGGGGCAGACGGCAGACAGGACATGGCAGCAGTCTTCACTTCTCCCGGGAGAAGCAGGCAACCATTTAGAAGGGGAATTGATGTCAGGTTTGCTCATCAATTTCCAGGGAAACCAGCAGCTGGGGAAGGGGCAAAGGACCTCAGGCAGTTACAGATAAAGCCCTATAATTAAGAGGATTGGATAGTCATGTGAGTGAAGCAGGGGACATACAGAGAGCGAGAGAACAACCATCTCAAATGGGCTGACCATTCAGTAATAATTTGTGCATTTTCATATTTGTACACTATACTTCAGTGAAAATCTGACAAAGTAAAACTCAATCATATATTTGGACAAAAAAAATTTCTTTCTCAAGTAAAAAAAAGAAAATGACCGAGATAGCCTCATCCACCAGAGGGCAGACAGCAGAAGCAAGAAAAATTACAATCCTGCAGCCTGTGGAACAAAAACCACATTAACAGAAAGGTGGACAAGATTAAAAGGCAGAGGGCTATGTACCAGATGAAGGAACAAGATAAAACCCCAGAAAAACAACTAAATGAAGTGCAGATAGGCAACGTTCCAGAAAAAGAATTCAGAATAATGATAGTGAAGATGATCCAGGACCTCGGAAAAAGAATGGAGGCAAAGATCGAGAAAATGCAGGAAATGTTTAACAAAGACCTAGAAGAATTAAAGAATAAACACCAAGAAGAATTAAAGAACAAACAAACAGAGATGAACAATACAATAACTGAAATGAAAACTACACTAGAAGGAATCAATAGAATAAATGAGGCAGAAGAAGGGATAAGTGACCTGGAAGACAGAATGGTGGAATTCACTGCTGTGGAACAGAATAAAGAAAAAAGAATGAGAAGAAATGAAGACAGCTTAAGAGACCTCTGGGATATTAAACACAACAACATTTGCATTATAGGGGTCCCAGAAGGAGAAGAGAGAGAGAGGACCCGAGAAAATATTTGAAGAGATTATAGTAGAAAACTACCCTAACATGGGAAAGGAAATAGCCACCCAAGTGCAGGAAGCACAGAGAGTCCCATACAGGATAAACTCAATGAGAAACATGTTGAGACACATACTAATCAAACTGGCAAAAATTAAAGACAAAGAAAAATTACTGAAAGCAGCAAGGGAAAAATGATAACAGACAAGGGAACTCCCATAAGGTTAACAGCTGATTTCTCAGCAGAAGCTCTACAAGCCAGAAGGGAGTTGTGTGACATATTTAAAGTTATGAAAGGGAAGAACCTACAACCAAGATTACTCTACCCAGCAAGGATCTCATTCAGATTCAATGGAGAAATCAAAAGCTTTACAGACAAGCAAAAGCTAAGAGAATTCACCAGGACAAATCCAGCTCTACAAAAACTGCTAAAGGAACTTCTCTAAGTGGGAAACACAAGAGAAGAAAAGGACCTACAAAAACAAACCCAAAACAATTAAGAAAATGGTAATAGGAACATACATATCGATAATTACCTTAAATGTGAACGGATTAAATGCTCCAACCAAAACACAGGCTCACAGAATGGATACAAACACCAGACCCATATGTATGCTGTCTACAAGAGACCAACTTCAGACCTAGGCACACATACAGACTGAAAGTGAGGGGATGAAGAAAGATATTCCATGCAAATAGAAATCAAAAGAAAGCTGGAGTAGCAATACTCGTACCAGATAAAATAGACTTTAAAATAAAGAATGTTACAAGAGACAAGGGAGGACACTACATAATGATCAAGGGATCAATCCAAGAAGAAGATATAACAATTATAAATATATATGCACCCAACATAGAAGGCACCTCAATATGTAAGGCAACTGCTAACAGCTATAAAAGAGGAAATTGGGGAGCTTCAAGATGGCGGAAGAGTAAGACGTGGAGATCACCTTCCTCACCACAAATACATCATAAATACATCTACATGTGGAACAACTCCTAGAGAATACCTACTGAACACTGGTAGAAGACCTCAGACCTCCCAAAAGGCAAAAATCTCCCCACATACCTGGGTAGGACAAAAGAAAAAAGAATAAATGGAGACAAAAGAATAGGGATGGGACCTGCACCAGTGGGAGGGAGCTGTGAAGCAGGAAAGGTTTCCACACACTAGGAAGCCCCTTCGCGGGCCGAGACTGTGGGTGGCAGAGTGGGGGAGCTTCGGAGCCGTGGAGGAGAGCACAGCAACAGGGGTGCGGAGGGCAAAGTGGAGAGATTCCCACACAGAGGATCGGTGCTGACCAGCACTCACCAGCCCAGGAGGCTTGTCTGCTCACCGGCCAGGCTGGCGGGGGCTAGGAGCTGAGGTTCAGGCTTCAGAGGTAGGATCCCAGGGAGAGGACTGGGGTTGGCTGTGTGAACACAGGCTGAAGGGGGCTAGTGCACCACAGCTAGCTGGGACGGAGTCTGGGAAAAAATCTGGAGCTACCGAAGAGGCAAGTGACGTTTTCTTGCCTCTTCGTTTCCTGGTGCACAAAGAGAGAGGATTAGGAGCACCGCTTAAAGTAGCTCCAGAGACGGGCACGAGCCACAGCTAACAGCGCGGACCCCAGAGACAGGCATGAGACTCTAAGGATGCTGCTGCAGCCACCAAGAAGCATGTGTACAAGCACAGGTCACTCTCCACAGCTCCCCTCCCGGAAGCCTGTGCAGCCCGCCACTGCCAGGGTCCAGTGATCCAGGGACAACTATTCTGGGAGAACACACGGTGCGCCTCAGGCTGGTGCAAATTGACGCTGGGTTGTGCCACTGCATGCTTGTCTTGTATTCCATACTCCTCCCTCCCCATGGCCTGAGTGAGCCAGAGACCCCTAATCAGCTGCTCCTTTAACCCAGTCCTGTCTGAGCAAAGAACAGATGCCCTCAGGAGACCTACATGCAGAGGCAGGGCCAAATCCAAAGCTGAATCCCAGGAGCTGTGGGAACAAAGAAAGGGAAATCTCTCCCAGCAGCCTCAGGAGCAGCGGATTAAATCGCCACAATCAACCTGATGTACACTGCATCTGCGGAACACCTGAAGAGACAACGAATAATCCCAAATTGAGGAGCTGGACTTTGGGAGCAATGATATATATATATTTTTCCCCTTTCTCTCTTTTTGTGAGTGTGTATGTGTATGCTTCTGTGTGTGATTTTGTCTGTATAGCTTTGCTTTTACCATTTGTCCTAGCGTTCTGTCTGCTTGTTTAGTTTTGTTTTCTTTTTTACTATAGTTTTTAGCACTTGTTATCATTGGTGGATTTGTTTTTTAGTTTGGTTGCTCTCTTCTTTCTTTCTTTTTTATTACTTAAAAATTGTTTTTGGAATAATTATTTTTTACTTTAATAACCATTTTATTTTAATTTATTATATTTTATTTTATTTTACCTTCTTCTTTCTTCTTTCTTTCTTTTCTCCCTATTATTCTGAGCCATGTGGATGACAAGCTCTTGGTGCTCCAGGCAGGCATCATGGCTGTGCCTCTGAGGTGGGAGAGCCAAGCTCAGGACACTGGTACACAAGGGACTTCCCAGCTCCACATAATATCAAATGGTGAAAATCTCCCAGAGGTCTCCATCTCAAAGACAAGACCCAGCTGCACTCAACAACCAGCAATCTACAGTGCTGGACATGCTATGCCAAACAACTAGCAAGACAGGAACACAGCCCCATCCATTAGCAGAGAGGCTGTCGAAAATCATAATAAGGCCACAGACACCCCAAAACACACCAGCAGACGTGGACCTGCCCACCAGAAAGACAAGATACAGCCTCATCCACAAGAACACAGGCACAAGTCCCCTCCACAAGGAAGCCTACAGAACACACTGAACCAAACTTAAACACTGGGGGCAGACACCAAAAACAACAGTAATTACGAACCTGCAGTGTGCAAAAAGGAGACCCCAAACACAGTTAAGTTAAGCAAAATGAGAAGACAGAGAAACACATAGCAGATGAAGGAGCAAGATAAAAACCCACCAGACCTAACAAATAAAGAGGAAATAGGCAGTCTACCTGAAAAAGAATTCAGAATAATGATAGTAATGATGATCCAAAATCTTGGAAGTAGAATGGAGAAAATACAAGAAACATTTAACAAGGACCTAGAAGAAGTAAAGAGCAGTGATGAACAACACAATAAATGAAATTAAAAATTATCTACAAGGGATCAATAGCAGAATAACTGAGGCAGAAGAATGGATAAGTGACCTGGAAGATAAAATACTGGAAACAACTACTGCAGAGCAGAACAAAGAAAAAAGAATAAAAAGAATTGAGAACAGTCTCAGAGACCTCCAGAACATCATTAAATGCACCGACATTCGAATTATAGATATCCTAGAAGAAGAGAAAAAGAAAGGGACTGAGAAGATATTTGAAGAGATTATAGTTGAAAACTTCCCTAATATGGGAAAGGAAATAGTTAACCAAGTCCAGGAAGCACAGAGAGTCCCATACAGGATAAACCCAAGGAGAAACACGCCAAGACACATATTAATCAAACTATCAAAAATTAACTACAAAGAAAACATATTAAAAGCAGCAAGGGAAAAACAACAAATAACACACAAGGGAATGCCCATAAGGTTAACACCTGATCTTTCAGCAGAGACACTGCAAGACAGAAGGGAGTTGCAGGACATATTTAAAGTGATGAAGGAGAAAAATCTACAACCAAGATTACTCTACCCAGCAAGGATCTCATTCAGTTTTGAGGCAGAAATTAAAAGCTTTACAGACAAGCAAAGGCTAAAGGAATTCAGCACCACCAAACCAACTTTAGAACAAATGCTAAAGGAACTCCTCTAGGCAGGAAACACAAGAGGAGGAAAAGACCTACAATAGCAAGCCCAAACAATTAAGAAAATGGTAATAGGAACATACATATCGATAATTACCTTAAATGTAAATGGATTAAATGATCCAACCAAAAGACACAGACTGGCGGAATGGATTAAAAAACAAGACCCGTATATATGCTGTCTACAAGAGACCCACTTCAGACCTAGAGACACATACAGACTGAAAGTGAGGGGATGAAAAAAGATATTCGACGCAAATGGAAATCAAAAGAAAGCTGGATAAGTAATTCTCATATCAGACTAAGTAGACTTTAAAACAAAGACTATTACAAGAGACAAAGAAGGACACTACATAATGTCAAGAGATCAATCCAAGAAGAAGATATAACAATTGTAAAAATGTATACACTCAACATAGGAGCACCTCAATATATAAGGCAAATACTAACAGCCATAAAAGGGGAAATCGACAGTAACACAATCATAATAGGAGACTTTAGCAACCCACTTTCACCAATGGACAGATTATCCAAAATGGAAATAAAAGAGGAAACAGAAGCTTTGAATGATACATTAAACAAGATGGATTTAATTGATATTTATAGGACATTCCATCCAAAAACAACAGAATACACTCTCATCTCAAGTGCTCATGGAGTATTCTCTGAGATAGATCATATCTTGGGTCACAAATTATGCCTCAGTAAATTTAAGAAAATTGAAATCGTATCAACTATCTTTTCCGATCACAACGCTATGAGACTAGATTTCAATTACAGGAAAAAAATCTGTAAAAAATACAAACACATGGAGGCTAAACAATACACTACTTAATAACCAAGAGATCACTGAAGAAATCAAAGAGGAAGTCAAAAAATATCTAGAAACAAATGACAATGAAAACACAACAACCCAAAACCTATGGGATGCAGCAAAAGCACTTCTAAGAGGGAAGTTCATAGCAATAATATCCTACCTTAAGAAACAAGAAACATCTCAAATAAATAACCTAACCTTACACCTAAAGCAATTAGAGAAAGAAGAACAAAACTCCTCAAAGTTAGCAGAAGGAAAGAAGTCATAAAGATCAGATCAGAAATAAATGAAAAAGAAATGAAGGAAACAATAGCAAAGATCAATAAAACTAAAAGCTGGTACTTTGAGAAGATAAACAAAATTTATAAACCATTAGCCACAGTCACCAAGAGAAAAAGGGAGAAGACTCAAATCAATAGAATTAGAAATGAAAAAGGAGAAGTAACAATTGACACTGCAGAAGTACAAAGGATCATGAGACACTACTACAAGCAATTATATGCCAATAAAATGGACAAACCAGAAGATATAGACAAATTCTTAGAAATGCACAACCTTCCGAGACTGAACCAGGAAGAAATAGAAAATATGAACAGACCAATCACAAGTAATGAAATTGAAACTGTGATTTAAAATCTTCCAACAAACAAAAGCCCAGGACCAGATGGCTTTACAGGCAAATTCTACCAAACATTTAGAGAAGAGCTAACACCTATCCTTCTCAAACTCTTCCAAAATATAGCAGAGGGAGGAACACTCCCAAACTCATCCTATGAGGCCACCATCACCCTGATACCAAAACCAGACAAAGATGTCACAAAGAAGGAAAACTATAGGTCAATATCACTGATGAACACAGATGTAAAAATCCTCAACAAAATACTAGCAAACAGAATCCAACAGCACATGAAAAGGATCATACACCATGATCAAGTGGGGTTTATTCCAGGAATGCAAGGATTCTTCAATATACGCAAATCAATCAATGTGACACACTATATTAACAAACTGAAGGAGAAAAACCCTATGATCATCTTGAGATGCAGAGAAAGCTTTCGACGAAATTCAACACCCATTAATGATTAAAACCCTGCAGAAAGTAGGCATAAAGGGAACTTTCTCAACAAATAAAGGCCATATATAAAACCCCATAGCTAACATTGTCCTCAGTGGTGCAAAACTGAAACTATTTCCAGTAAGATGAGGAACAAGACAAGGTAGCCAACTCTCACCACTATTATTCAACATAGTTTTGTAATTTTTGGCCACAGCAATCAGAGAAAAAAAAGAAATAAAAGGAATCCAAATTGGAAAAGAAAAAGTAAAGATGTCACTGTTTGCAGATGATATGACACTATACATGGAGAATCCTAACGATGCTACCAGAAAAATACTAGAGCAATGAATTTGGTAAAGTAGCAGGATAGAAAATTAATGCACAAAAATCTCTTGCATTCCTATATACTAATGATGAAAAATCTGAAAGCAAAATGAAGAAAACACTCCCTTTTACTATTGCAACAAAAAGAATAAAATATCGGAATAAACCGACCTAAGGAGACAAAAGACCTGTATGCAGAAAATTATAAGACACTGATGAAAGAAATTAAAGATGATACAAATAGATGGAGAGATATACCATGTTCTTGGATTGGAAGAATCAATATTGTGAAAATGACAATACTATCCAAAGCAATCTACAGATTCAATGCAATCCCTATGAAATTACCAATGGCATTTTTATAGAACTAGAACAAAAAAATCTTAAAATTTGTATGGAGACACAAAAGACACCAAATAGCCAAAGCAGTGTTGAGGGGAAAAAAGCATATCTGGAGGAATCAGACTCCGTGACTTCAGACTGTATTACAAAGCTACAGTAATCAAGACAATATGGTACTGGTATGAAATAAGAAATACAGATCAATGGAACAAGACAGAAAGCCCAGAGATAAACCCACTCACCTATGGTCAACTAATCTATGACTAAGGAGGCAAGGATATACAATGGAGAAAAGACAGTCTCATCAATAAGTGGTGCTGTGAAAAGAGGAAAGCTACATGTAAAGAAATGAAATTAGAACACTCCCTAACACCATACACAAAAATAAACTCAAAATGGATTAGAGACCTACATGTAAGACCAGACACTATAAAACTCTTAGAGGTAAACACAGGAAGAACACTCTTTGACATAAATCACAGCAAGATCTTTTTTGATCCACCTCCTAGAGTAATGGAAATAAAAACAAAAATAAACAAATGGGACCTAGTGAAACTTAAAAGCTTTTGCAAAGCAAAGGAAACTACAAACAATACAAAAAGACAACCCTCAGAATGGGAGAAAATGTTTGTAAATGAATCAACGGACAAAGGATTAATCTCCAAAATATATAAACAGCTCATGGAGCTCAATTTTAAAATAAAAAACAACCGAATCCAAAAATGGGCAGAAGTCCTAAATAGACAGTTTTACAAAGAAGACATTCAGATGGTCAAGAAGCACATGAAAAGCTGTTCAACATTGTTAATTATTAGAGAAATGCAAATGAAAACTACAATGAGGTATTACCTCACACCAGTCAGAATGGGCATAATCAGAAAATCTATAAAAAACAAATGCTGGAGAGGGTGTGGATTTGCCTGTTGGTGAGAATGTAAATTGATACAGCCACTATGGAGAACAGTATGGAGGTTCCTTAAAATACTAAAAATAGAATTACCATATGACCCAGCAATCCCAGTACTGGGTATATACCCAGAGAAAACCTTAATTCAAAGGACTCATGCACCTCAATGTTCATTGCAGTACTATTTACAATAGCCATGTCATGGAAGCAACCTAAATGCCCATTGCCAGATGAATGGATAAAGAAGATGTGGCACATATATACAATGGAATATTACTCAGCCATAAAAAGGAACGAAATTGGGTCATTTGCAGAGTTGTGGATGGACCTAGAGACTGTCATACACAGTGAAGTAAGTCAGAAAGAGAAAAACAAATACGTATATTAACGCATATATTTGAAACTTAGAATAGTGGTACAGATGAACCTTTTTGCAGGGCAGAAATTGAGACACAGATGTAGAGAACAAACGAATGGACACTAACTGGGGAATGTGGCGTGGTGGCGGTGGTGGTGGGATGAACTGGGAGATGGGATTGACATATATACACTAATATGTATAAAATAGATAAGTAATAAGAACCTGCTGTATAAAAACATAAATAAAATAAAAATTAAAAAACAAAAGACCATTATATAGCCTTATTTTCTGGTGACACTCAAATACCATTAAAAATAACTTTTGAACCACTGGAAATTAAGCACTTCATCACATATAATTTGGATCAAAATAGAAATAAAAATGATTATAATCCTTTTGAAAGCAATAAATATTGTCATATATCATACAAAGTTTGTGGGTCACAGCAAAATCTGTACTCATAGGAAAATGTAAGTGCTTTCAGTAATAAGAAGTATGAATAAAATAAAAGTATTATTCCACTTAATTTTTAAAAAATAAATCTAATAGAAAAGGAAGAAAAATTACACATAGCTGAAACTAATAAGGTAGGGAAAACAAAAACATACAAATATTGATTAATATAATTTTTTTGAAAAGATAAAGCCAATACATAAACCACAAATGATCTCAAGGAAAAATACAGAGGAGAGAAACAATACAGATTAGGCATACAAATGAAGATATACCATAAACTACAGTGGAAATACTGTGCTTAACTCTTTAGACACAAATTTGAAAGCCTAAAGAAAATGGGTAGTTTTCTAGCTAAACTTAAATTACTAAAATAAACTCAAGAAGATGTAAAAAACTTGAAAAGACCTTAAAGAATGAGAAGATGACTAAAAATCAACCTTAAAACCAGCCAGGGTACCTGACAGTTTCACAACTGAATTCTATCTCATATTTAATGGATTTGTAGACCTTCAAATACTACTTAAGCTATATTTAACAGTAGTAAAGATGAAAAGCTCCTAATTAATTTTAATTTTATAAGTCTAAAAAAGAGATAGGATCATAAAATTATAATCTCACATATATATACATTCATATATTATGTAGAGAGAGAATATAATTCTTAAGTATGATTTTTGTAAATAGAAACCCCAAAAGCTTTAACATAAAAATAATAGAATATTGTAATATGGATTAGTTAATAATTAATATTAAAAAAAGTATATTTGTTTTGTGCTTATAATAACCTCTAGGAATGGAATTTGGAAAAGAAAGTATTTTAATCAAAAGAGTGAATAAAATAATAATTAGTAACAAATTAAAGTTATAAGGTAATCTTACAAATTGAACACATTATCAACAATAACATTTACAATAAAGCAGTCTACAAATACTTGAAAAACATAGGGAAATAAATATTACCAGGCATCCAAAAGGAGTTTTTGAGTATAGATGAACAATAAATTCAGTACAGACTATCATAGCAGATGCCATAAAAAAGGGATAGTATTTGCGTTAACATAATTCTTGTTTTTGGTGTAAGAAAGCAATGTGTCTGTTCTGGCATTGAATTTAGGTGGGAATTTACTGAATGAGTACATGTTTTAGAATTATTGAAGAACATAATATATGGTATTGTTAACATGTCTTTGAAAAGGTAGAAAAGTTTTCAAAATGGTAGTTTACATATCTATTTGAAACTCTGATGATTAAGTTTGTTTCTTCTTTTTAGGTCACACGGGGCTCATGTGGTATAGCTTGCCATTAAATGACCATATAAAGTTTTTTGTTTGTTTGTTTTTTTGTTGTTTTTAATTAAGAACATATTCCTTTAAACCATCAAAAAATTCAAAGTGGCTTTAAATGTTTAAAACTTAAAAACAATTTTGGCTCTTATATTTATAGGGATATTTATACCAATTGTTTTAGAAATAGAAATTTTCTATTGATGTGGAAGAAATCTAATTAAACATGAGTGTGTTTGCTTCTTAATGTAGGTTCATAAATTCCTAAATTGTTATCCATTTTTGGTTTGTTCTGAGTATATTTTCTATTCTGAAAAATCAGATGGCTTTAGATGATTTTTAAGGTTCTTTCCTGTTTATTTTGTAATTTGTTAAATTTATTTTTACTTCTAATTATTTTTTAATATCCACTATCATGGTACTATTTGAATTCTTGTATGTGATCACTAAAATATGCACCACTAAATACTTTATTAATATTCTAACTTCAGACCTATTTTCTATTTGACAAAATAAAACAAAACCTTTCCAAAGTTTGATTATTTTAAATTCGGTAACAGACTTAAAAGTTGCCTTTCTTTTTCCCTGGCAGTTATTGAACGTTCTTGCAAGAGATTATTAGCTAAAGGTCATCACCTTTTTATTTTGTTAAAGCTAAAGAATTTATTATCTCATCCTTAATACTATGGCAGATCATTTTCTTCATGGGCTGTGTAGAACATAAATAATGCAAGATTTAAAATCTTAGAATCCCTTTATCAGTAGATAGCAAAGTACTTTAAAAAATCCTTTTCTGGCTTGAGTTAATGGTCTACTTTTATGCTGAATCCACTCAAGGATTTGTGAACTGTTTATGCATGGGAGACAAACCACTGATACTGGGCAGGTCTGAGGGTAAACAGGTTACCACAGATTGAATCCACTCTCCATAAATTTCACAAAAGAGAATTGATGGAAATAAACTATAGTTTTTAATTTTATAATTTGGATGAACTTACCTTCTTTTACTTCCATTACTGGTTTTCTGGCACGCCTGCTACAACAGGAAAGAAAGAAATTAAAAAATGGAAATGGAACTATGCAGTAAGAATGGGAAAAAAAACTGCATAAATGTGGTGCCCAGTAGAAATATTTTTGCAGTTGGAAGCAGAATGGTCACATTTACTTTCCTTAGTAGAGTTTAAATAAAAGAGACACAGGAAGGTCCTGACTGACAGAAATGTAACACATTTCTCAAATATTATAATTTCTATTACCACCCAGAGAAGGAGAAATAAAAGTCAGTATTACACTTTTCCAAAATGCATGTACTGGAATACTGCCAAATAATTATGTGGCAAATTTTGACCTACTTCAAGATGCTTATCAACAGAGGGTTCAAAAGATCAGCAGTTCTGCCTCTGGAAATTCAGAGGCCTAATTAAACTTATTTATATATTCTAAAAATCACTGTTATTTTTAAAGCACCTTTGAAAAACTGGCTTATGCATTTGATTCCTAAGCCTTCCTAATTGTGACAGATGTTAAACTGCTATAATCCAGAAAAAAAAAAAAATCTTCAATTGACCTGCATCTTTTTCTGCATTAAATGTTTGAATGTCAAAATAATTCCATTAGCTGGTATTGGATAATAATAATAATGAGGAAAAAAAATTCAGTGTAAAATAGTATAAATTAAATTTCCTATGTATACAGCATAATGATTATAGGTATTCAAACACAAATAAACATGTTTAATAAAAAAAAATGTTAAGAAACTTTTTTTTGGCCTCACTTATCTTTATTTCATTTCTTACTATGGTTCCAACTTATAACGCAATAAAGAGAACTGCTGACATATATTCCAAAAATCTTCAACAAATGTTAAAAACAAGCAAACAAAAAAACCTTTCTGGTGAACTATGAAATTAAAAAATTTAGCTAACAAAATACACTGTGTTATGCAATATTTTTACCCTTTGGTCCTTTTCTAAAGCTTTTAAGAACATAGAGAAAATGAAGTCACCCAATCTCCAACTGAAATAAGGAATAACTCAGGTCTTTAATCCAGTCTAACTAATTTAACATTCTCATCCAAAAATAAAAGAAAGTAAAACCGATATAATTTATCTCTCTGTACCTATTATTACCTGCAACAAAATTTTTTAAGTAGTTCTACATTTTTTACTACAAAGTGTCAGATATGGTATTTTGAATAACTTAATACAAGAAAATTAAATTGATATTATGGGGACAATCATTGGTAATTTACTGAAAGCATTTTAATATAACAAAATATATAGCAAATAATTATTTATCACTTAGTGTAGGAAGATAGGGCCTGGTAGATACATACAGCAGGTGTTGGGCTAAAGAAACAGTCCAATGGTGACAGACAAAGAAATATTTGTAAGAAAAGTCATAATTAATAGTAGATATAGATACAAATAACGTCCCAAAAGCATTTCTGAGAAAGACATAATTTGATGGACACGGGCAGGGATATATATAAATGTTTAAATAGTTTTGTGAATATTGATTAGCTGGGTATTTTTAATATGTGGGTGAAGGAGTAGTATGCTATGGGACAAAAATGATGGACCCGAATATGAGTTTGATGGTTTCTCAGATAAAATAAGTGTGCATTTTTATTTATTTAAACATGGAGATACTATCCTGCTGGTATGATATCTCCACTGGGCCCATTAAAACTTACTGTGTCAACCTTCGTTTCACACATTACTGACAAAACAGGACATAACCCTTCTGCTCTAAAGGAAATACATACTGAGAGTTGAGAGTTGTTTTTTTAAAAAAAGGAAGAAGGAAAAACCTGATCTTTCATGTAAATATAGTCTTAAGCATTTTGAAGAAACAGATCATTGACTTGGTGCAAAAGCTTTTCCAGCCTATCATGTAAATATAGATTTAATGACTTTGTAAATTTCAGGTCAATGGTCCAATAGACCAAAAAGTCTTGGAGCTGTTACAGGGAATCCTGTAAATGCATATTTAGGGAATTAAAAAAATGCAGATTATTGACTTGATTTTTGATGCAATGTAGCCATTACAGTTTATCAGGTAATTAAATATCCTATCATAAGAAGTACATTTATAGATGCAGTCATAATTTATGAACAGAATTAAATGTAACATTACTTTCAAAACGATTTGGTTAATTTTGATATTCTTTTTTGGTACCTTTTCTTCTCCTCTTCTCCCTTATATATGTTTCTTTAGGTGTAGGGCAGGGAGTTTTTCCTCAAACCTTTTAGTGTCTCTGGTTAGGTCTGAAAATTAAATTGACAAAGACAAATTAACAGGAGAAAAGCATAGAAATTTATTTAATGTAAGTTTTACATGACACAGGAGACTTCATAAGGAGATAAGACCCAAAGAAACAGTTAGACTTGTGTATTTTTATGCTAGGTTTGATGAAGAGTGGGCAGTAGTGTAAAACTATGGTACGTTAAGGAGTATGAAGTAAATGCGGTAAACTGGGGGAAACTTAAAGTCCTGTTTGTTAGGATCCTCATCTGTGTCCCTTTGTCTTCAGAGGTAAGGATGAGCCTTTCCTCTAGGCATAGGGAGGGCATCTCTCATAGAAAGGTTTTATGACCTGTTTCAAAGAAGAAGTGTAGGTGGGGAGGAGGTCAAAATGACCTTCCTGCTTCTGCCATTTTCTCAAACCCCTTCAACTTAAATTCAGTATGGGAAGATGCCATATTTTGGGGTAGCATGCCCTGAACCCCATAATATGAATAAGTATGCTTCACTCTAATAACTTCATAGACCTTTGCAAAATTTGGAAAATTTTCAATAAACTACATAATTGAATACTGTCCAAATTTTTCATTACATTGTGACTTCATCAATTATAATCCAGGTAGTGATTTTGGATATATTCCTGTAATACAGAATAGTTTAAAATATTTCCTTTAATATCTTTCTTCAAAAGACATTCATGTGTTAAAGTTAATAAAGGACTTAAAGCTTATCTCCTCTGTATTGGTTAAGAGTTTGGCATGCTTCTCTGTTTATGGCACCCATAACTTTTATTTAACTGTGCCTAGATGAGCTCATTTTTTCAGTGATAGTTGCAATTATATATGTTAAAACAGATATAATCCATTATTTGGACTAAAATTAGTCATTTATTTAAAAACCACATTATTTACCAGAAAGCCTATACTAGTAAAAGTAAAATCAAGGTGTAGTGCTCTTCTAAAGTATCTTTTTTAGGATAATATTTGCCCTATGTGCCAGTTTTGTTTTTTTTGAATCCACATTTAACTTTAAGACTACTGTGTACAAGCTCTGAATCAGACCATATTTAATATATTTTTCAAACCTACAACAGAAAAAGTATTTCAGTCAAAATTTTGGGTTACATATGATGCACAGAAATGCTTCATATCACTTAAATAATTGTACAAAAGGAAAATATTGGTATTTTCAAATAGAGAAAAAATTTAAACATACTTACTAAAACACCTTCCTAAGCCTAAAAGTCAATACTCAATATTTCCACAAGTTCTACTTGGATAAATACTTGATAGATAAGTGGCCCATCTTCTTTTTTTTCCCACACTTGAACTATAAAACATTTCTTTCAAAAAGGGATATCTGAATGTGTTGTTGCCTTTTGTTGCTTTCAGGAAGAACCTCAAACCTTACAGAGGTCATGATCATCGGAATCCCTTCAACACCTAGTTTCCAGTTTACCTTTCTTGCCTTATCTCTTCATAGTCTCCATAAAACCTGCACAGAACCAGCAGGTTCCTTAAGCTCCCTTGGTCTCTCTTAGCAATGTGTATCTGCCTGGGATACTCTTTATTCTGTTTTTCAGGTGAAAAACTGTTCTCAGATGTGCTAGACACTGATAATGCAAAATGAATGAGACACAATTTCCATTCTTAAAGGGCTTTACAGGTACTGCTCTTTAAGGGCTGTGTTCACTCATCCTATAAAATCATCCTTCACATCTCAAGATAAAGTTAAACATGTTTTCTGAATCCTACATCTTCTTTCCCACACCTCCATTTTAACTGTAAACTCAAGTTATTCGGTAATGTAGTAATCTATTTATATTATATCTACCTATTCTTTTGCGAGTTCCTTAAGAAAAAGAACTCATATTTCCTCCTTTATTTTAGTCTGGATCATTGTAAATACTTATTTAAATAAATTTTGGTGAATGTATCATAAATGATAAATTAAAAGCTAAAGTAAGTTCAAAAATGGAAAATATATAGTAGGTCCATGTATAAAGCATTGTTTTGTTTTTTCCTATATTTACATTTACTGAGAGATGACTGGTAAAACTCTTCAGTTTGTATAATTGTCTATTTCTCCTTTTGGCTCTTTTAATTTTTGCATTATGTATTTTGAGACTATGATATTAGTTTCACATAAATTTAGAACTGTTAAATATCCTTGGTGGGTTGATCATTTTGCTACTATAAAATTTTCTCTTTGTCTCTAGTAATACTTTCTGCTTTGAAGCTTACTTTACCCGATACCACTACAGCTAATCCAAGTATTTTTTGTTTAGTGTTGGCTTGCAAATATGTCTATTTTCAATCTTCACATTTCCTTAGTATTTAAGAATTTTCTTTTTTAAGCAGCATATAGGTGGTTTTGTTTTTGTATTCAGCTACACAATCCTTGTCTTTCAATTGGAATATTTAATATGTTTACATTTAATGTAATTACTGATATGTTTGAGTTTAACTCTACAAACTTGCTTCTGGTTTTGTCCCAAATATTCCAGATTTGTCCCAAATATTCCAGATTTGTCCCAAATATTCAAGGTTACTCTTTGACTCCTTTTATTCTTTCTTTTGGGTTAAGAATTATTATAATTTTTGTGTTTTCTATTTTATTGTCTTCTTAATGAAACATTTTACTTTTATTATAGTGAAAACCAAGATAATACAAAATTTTATACAAACTTATTAAAGACATAAAATTGTACTTTTACCATTTCCCTAATAATTACATAGACTTTTGAATACTTTACTTTCAATTACTACCATCCATCTTTATGCTAATGTTAACATATAATACATACCTATATAATATATAACCCTAAAACCAAAAACATCATTACTATTATTTTAGACAGGCATTATTTGTTTAAATCTACCTATATATTTGACCTTTCTTTTGTTCTTCATTTTTAACCATGTCTTCCTGCTTTCAATCTATAAGGATTGTCTTCCAGAGTATTTCCTTTATCTCAAACCTGCTGATGACAACTTCTCTCCATTTTTATTTGTCTTAATGTCTAGATATCATTATTTAACTTTATATAGATAAATGTATAAACCTATACATACACATATATAACAGTATATAAATATTTATAAATTTTAACAACAGTTTCTGATTTGATTATTATAGCATTATCACTTGTATAGCTAAATAATGAGTTATATTAAAACCACAATCCAAAGTACATTTTCACTCAGTTATCTTAATTATTAAGAATAACTTATTTGCTTCAATGTGGACCCTCTTATTCAGCAAATTTGTTTTTCTCAATGATAAATTATCTTAAGTATTGAGAATTTTAACTACATTTGCAGTATTATTCACAATATTGTCAGCTGTTCTATTTGAAAAATTAATTTCCAGAAACTTTATTTTCATTTTGTTTTAATTTGATGGAAAAAAATCAAACTGTTCTTAGAATTAATTTGTCTTTTTAAAATATCTGATGACACTAGCAGAAGTAAAACTAGTATAATTTGACTGTTTGAAAGTTCTTCCTGCTATTGGAACCAAATTGTTAACAACTATTGCTTCACTTTTGTAGGTGCAAAAGAAGGCTTGGAAGAGAAAATGATCAAATGTATTTCCAAAAAGCAAAAACAATGGTTTAACGTAAATGAAAAGTCATGCTTCACAGAGAAATATGTAAATACATTTTTTGAAGCTACAGGTAGTAAACTGTCATTTTAGTTATCATTTTTAATATATTTTTAATAGAATAGAATGATGCTTTTTAAGCAAAAAACAAATTTTCTTCTGCTTTTACGGTTTTCATAGAGTCACTAATACCATGAACTCACCCTGATAAATGGAAAATTCTGACATCTAGTTTGTGTTAAAATTAAACATTCATCATCAAATTTGGAAAATGAAAAGCTGATACTTTTTGTCAATGAATCATGTGGTTTCCTTTTTTTAATGAGTTGCTACTCAAAGGGCTTATTGAAAAATTTTTTTAATGTATTACTAAAAAATGAGGTATTAAATTATAGTTTAAGATTTACACTGTATAATTAATAACAAAGCTATTATACTAACAGCATTCTGACTGTTCTCTCTAAACACTATTTTGAACACCACAATCTCTATTTTCTACACATTTCCTGTATATCTAATCAATATCTACTCACATTTTCTGCTGACTTCCTCAACCAACAGCCTAGCAACTTTGTTTATGGGGGAGCCTGGCAATATTTGCCCAGCAGAATCCAGAATGACTTTTGACCAGTGACTGATTGCTGTGTCTCTCTCATACTGACCCTATTTCACTCACAAGCCTCCCGATCAGAAGAAACCTTATAAGATCCTGAATTTCAAGTCTGTCGCCATGATGGAAGGAAACTTCTGAAGGTCTGGGGATGGGCGAATATATTTTACATGTGGAAGGAATGAAAATAATTATGCTAGAGAGTGGATTGTGGTAGATTGCAAAAAAATTCCCAATTCTTCCCCCTTCCCTGTATCCATGAACTCTGTCATACAACTTTATAGTGAACCTCCATGTGATTTTAAGGCTTATAAAACACTGGCATGTACTCCTGCTTGTTCTCATCTGCCTTCACCATGAGAAGATGCTTCAGCTAGCCTGCCAGAGAGAACTGAGAAGAGTGTGGTACAGAGCTAAGCCATCTCAGCCTATAGCCAGATGATCCACAGATGATTCAGTCCCCAGCCTTAGAGCCAGCTGATTCTCAAGACATGTGAGCAAGACCAGTTGAGACCAGAAGCACCTACCTGAAATCTCTGAACTTCAAACTCCTTAGCTTAATAAATTATTGTTGTATGTCACTAAGGTTTGGTGGTTGTTTACCAAATAGTATTTCTGTGACAATACATCACTGATACTGAAATAAGGAATGCCTGATAGAATTTTTCAGATCAGGAAGCATGTACAAGATTCTCCAAGTCTGTCTAACTAGTAGGTGGCAGGACTGGGAATAAATCAACATATTCTTACCCCCAAAATAGCACTTTCATCACTACTTGTGTAAGCAATCTCTTTAAATCTTTTCTGTTTCTGAAATGGTTTTAACATTAATTATTTCTTTAACATAATTATTTCTTAGATATTCTTAAGGTAAATTTTTTAGAGGGATCTCAAATTATTGCTTACATTTTCCTTTCCAACATGAATCCCCTTTAAGTTCATGCAATTTTCACATTATTTTTTAACTTCTTATTTCATCTTCTAGTATCACATAAGGGAAAAACAAAGAAGCTTTGGAAAAATTTCAATAAAAGTCTTATCTACCCTCCTCTTTAGAAATGATGTGTCTTGATTTTAAGTTTAAAGACTCTAACCAAAAAGAGATATTTGAACTTGATATGAATTGAGTGACTTCTTGTGTTTGATGTCAGAAACAAGAAGTATTTCTCTGAATCCCCAAGGTGCCTGTTTTTGTATAGAATGTTTAGATTTTCTTTGAAAAAATCAAGGGGGGTGGAGACACATGGCACTAATGTTGAGCAACTTGACAATATTGTGACTAAAGGCTGAACATTTGTTAATGTCCCACTACAGAGGATGGCAATAATCAAATTCAGTAATTAAGGTCTTTTATGCTATTTAAATAAGGTAATCAGTATCAATGAATGATTCTTCACTTTGGGTTGCATTAGAATCATATGGGGGAGCTTAGCATCACACCCCCAAGTTCCTAATGTAACTGGCTTCCAGTGGAACTAAGTCAAGTTTTTCAGGTGATTTTAATGTTTACTAAGGGTGGATAAAAACTACTCAACTATTTGTTATTATGTATAAGTTAAAATTATTTGATACTTCATGAGAAACTTTAAATTTAATTTGAGTATTGTGGCACTTCATATCCATTATTGTTTTTTTCTCTGATGTCTCCTAAGCACATATAATGTTATCTCGTACATAATGAGTACTCAATTAATAATGACTGAGTTTAACAGTACATGGAATAATGAATGAAAAAATAAATAAATGAACAAATAAATGAAACACACTTTATACTCAAGCTATAGCTGTGGTAATTATTCTAGCAAAGGCAATATCTTGTAAAACATTAAGAGAACCATTGTTTTATGAGTTTATGAATCAAGATTTTTGTGTTCTTCCTTTAATTTAATGATTCTCAATCTTTAGCGCATATCAGAATCATTTGGAGGTTTGTTATAACTCAGATTGCTGGGCTCCAACCCCAGAGTTTCTGATTCTCTAAGTCTGGCCTGAAGCTTAAGAATTTGCATTTGTAACAAGTTCCCAGAAGACATTAAGTGTTGCTTATCTGGGGCCACACTTTTAAGAACTGCTGCTCAGACTCATCTGCAGTATCTTTTTGTGAAATCTTTGCAGTTATCCAAAGACCTTCGCAAAGGTCTGACATATCCCACCTGCCCGATGTTCTGGTATCACTCAGCTCTCATCATATTGCCCTGTGGGAATTTTAATGCCAGGAAACTCACAATGATGCTCTGTGTTCTTCTATGCTGTGACTAATGCCATTCGTTGTCTCTGACCAGGGCTCTCAAGTCAGTATTCTCAAGTCATTCATTCATTCTGCCAGTATTCATTAAATTGGGAATTTGCAAGTTGGGCAGAATCTCTGATCAGTCACCATTCTTAACAGGACATATTAAAATATAAAATCAATTTCAGGACTTCTTTACAGCATGGTGAGCAGCAGTTTTCCCGGCATCTTATAACACTGACATTGAAAAGATCTACAGCATTTTTAATTGGAAGCCCTTCTTGAATAGTTACTTTTCTTCAGAGATTCTCAGCTCTCCACTTAAGTGGGATTCTTAGTGCATATAACATAAAAAAAAAAAAGAAAGAAAGAAACATAAAGGAAAAGAAATGGTTACTTTTGTCCCAGTTGAGCCAGAAGAAATGTGCTACGTCTGACTCTTCTTAGAGGCTCCTTATTCATTCATTTCAGAACTGATTCTACAAACAAATAGCAACAATAAAAATATATCAAAATGGTTTAAAAATCTCACCAAATGCATCGGTATTCCAGGAGACTTTACGGCTAGCCTTTGACATAAACTCAGCACAGAACATATGGCATAGTATCTATCAAGATTTAGAGCAGGACTGGTGTAATTCTTTCCCCCACAATTTTTTTTCTGGTTTTATTGAGATATAATTGACATACATCATTATATAAGTTTAAGGTGTATGGCATGATGATTTGACTTGCATGTATTATGAAATAATTACTGCAGTAAGTCCCCCATAATTTTAAATAGTCTATCTTTAAGAGCAGTTTTAGGTTCACAGCATTATTAAGCAAAGAGTAAGGACATTTACCACATACTCCTTGCCCTCACACATGCATAGCTCCCCCGATTATCAACATTCCCCACTAGAGCAGTGCATTTGTTACAACTGATGAACCTACAATGACACATCATTATCACCAAGAGGCCATAGTTTACATTAGGCTTTACTCTTGGTGTTGTACATTCTATGAGTTTTGACAAATTTATAATGACATGTAGCCACCATTATAGTATCATACAGAGTAGTTTCACTGCCATTAAAAAAAAACCTTTGAGCTTCACCTTTTCATCCCTCCCTCCTGCTAACCACTGGTAACCGCTGGGTTTTTTTTGTTTGTTTTTTTTAATTGTCTTCTACTGTTTTGTCTTTTCCAGAATGTTGTATAGTTGGAACGATATGTGGTCTTTTCAGATTAGCTTCTTTGAGTAAAATGCATTTAAGTTCCCTCCGTGTCTTTTAATGGATTGACAGTTCATTTCTTTTTAATACTAAATAGTATTCCATTGTCTGCATGTACCACAGTTTATTAATCCATTCACCTCCTGAAAGACATCTGGTTGCTTCCAAGTTTGGGTAATTATAAATAAAGGTGTTGTAAACATCTGTGTAGTCAGTGTTTGTGTGGACATAAGCCTTCAACTTCTTTGGGTAAATACCTATAAGCACAATTACTAGATAGTATAGTAAGAGTATGATTAGTTTTGTAAGAAACTGTCATACTGTGTTCTAAAATATCTGTACCATTTTGCGTTCTAACCAGCAATTAATGAGAGATTCTATTACTCCACAAGCCTGCTAGCATTTGATGTTGTCAGTGTTCTGGATTTTTGCCATTCTTAGAGGTATACGGTGGAATCTCATTGTTGTTTTAGTTTGCATTTCCTTGATGATATGTGATATGGAGCATCTTTTCACAGGCATCTTTGCCATCTGTATATCTTCTTTGATTAGGTTTCTGTTCAGATCTTTGGCTCATTTTTAATTAGGTTTTTTGTTTTCTTATTGTTGAGTTTAAGAGTTCTTTGTATATGTGGTATAGAAGTCATTTATCAGATATATGTTTTTCAAATATTTTCTCCCAGTCTGTGGCTTATCATTCTCTTAACAGTCTTTCAAAAAAACAGAAAATTTCAATAAAGTCCAGCTTATCAATTCTATCTATCATGAATTATGCCTTTGGCAATACATGTAAAAAGTCATCACCAAACTCAAAGTCATGTAGATTTTCTCCTATGTTATCTTCTAGGATTTTCATAGTTTTCTGTTTTACATTTACTTCTGTGATCTATTTTGAGTTTATTTTTGTTAAGGATGTAAAGTCTGTGTTTAGCTTTTCTGCATGTGGATATACAGTTGTTCCAGGACCATTTGTTGAAAAGACTATCTTTGCTCCATTGTATTGCCTTTGCTACTTCTTCAATGATCAGGCAATTACATCTATCTATCTATCTATCTACCTATACATATCTATTTCTGGGCTCTCTAATACGTCCCCTTAATCTGTCTGTTCTTTCTCCAGTACCATATTGTCTTGATTACTATAGCTTTATAGTATGTCTTGAAGTTGGATAGTGCCACTCCTCCAACTTTGTTCTTATCCTTCAATATTGTGTTGGCTATTCTGGATCTTTTGCCTCTCCAAAAATCTTTATAATCACTATGTCAATATCCACAAAGTAACTTTTTAGGATTTTGGTTAGCATTGCACTGAATCTAGAGATCAAGTTGGGAAGAACTGACATCTTTGACAATATTGAGTCTTCATAACCATGAACATGGAATATCTCCCCACTTATGTAGTTCTCTGATTTTGTTCACCATGGTTTTGTAATTTTCCTCATATAGATATCATATTTTGATAGATTTATGCCTATGTGTTTCATTTGGGGGGTGCTAATGTAAATTATATTCTTAATTTATTTATTTATTTATTTATTTATTGTTGGTATATAGAAAAGCAATTGACTTTTGTATATTCACCATGTATTCTGCAACTTTGCACAATAGATTATTAGTTCCAGGAGTTTTTCTGTCAGTTCTTTCAGATTTTCTACATAGATCACCACATTATCTGCACAGTTTTACTCTTTCTCCCAAATTTTTTATACTTTTTTGTCCTTTTCTTGTCTTACTGCATTAGCCAGGATTTGTGATACAATGTGGAAAAGAAGTGGTGAGAGGGGATATTTTTGCCTGTTATTAACCTTAGTGGAAAAGCTTCAAGTTTTTCACCAATAATATGTAGTTAGCTGTAGAGTTTTGTAGTTATTCTTTATCAAGATGTGGAAGTTCCCATATGACTAAATTTTCTCTCTTTTCTTAGCATACCAATTATACTTTTTTTTTTTTTACTTTTTAGTGGTCACTCTAGAGTTTGCAATTTACACTTACAACTAATCCAGATCAATTTTCAAATAATACTAAACCACTTCATAAGTAATGTGAGTATATTATAATAACAAAATAGTCCTAATTCCTTCCTTCCATCTCTTATATCATTGCAGTCCTCCATTTCACTTATATATAAATATACCTGAGTGTGTATACATATATGCACTTACATATTGTGTATATATACATTGTTGATATTATTTTAATAAACTGTTATCTGTTAGATCAATTAAGAATAAAAAATAAACATTTTTATTTTACCTTCACTTACTACTTCTCCACTGCTCTTCCTTTCTTTATGTAGATCCATGTTTATTATCTTTGTTATTTTCCTTCTCTTTAAAGAACTTTTAAAAAAATTTCTTGCAAGGCAGGTATACCAGTAATAAAATCCCTCGATTTTTGTTTGGGAAAGTTTTTATTTCTTCCTTACTTTTGAAGGATAATTTTGCAGGGTACAGAATTCTAGGTTGGTGGGTTTTATTTCTCTCCACATTTTACATATTTTACTCCACTCTCTCCTTGCTTGATAGTTTCTGAAGAGAAGTTGGATGCAATTCTTATCTTTGTTCCTCTGTAGGAAAGACATTTTTCCCCCCACTCTGGCTTCTTTTAGGATATTTTTCTTTATCTTTGATTGTCTATAGTTTGAAAAACATATGCCAAGTTATAAAGTTTTTGGCATTTGTCCTGCTTGGCATTCTGTTTCCTGGGTCTGTGGATTGGTGTCATTAATTTGGGAAAATTATCAGTCACTATTGTTTCAAATATTTCTTCTGCTCCTTCCTCTCTTCTCCCCTGGTCGTTCCATTATGTGCATGTTATACCTTTTATAGTTGTCCCACATTTCTTGGACATACTCTTCTGGGTTTTTCTTTTTTTTTTTTTTTTTCTGTTTACTTCTCAGTCTTGGAGGTTTCTATTGAGGTATTCTCAAGCTCATAGACTCTTTCCTTAGGTTGTATCCATCTGTTGAGAAGCCATTAAAGTTATTGTTCATATCTGTTACAGTGTTTTTGATCTATAGTATTATTTTTGGTTCTTAAGAATTTCCATCTTTTTGCTTACATTATCCATCTGTTCTTGCATGTTTTCTGCTTTATCCATTAGAGTCCTGAGCATATTAATCATTGTTTTATTTCTAATTCCTGGTCTGATACTTATACCATCCCTGTCATATTTGAACCTGGTGCTGATGCTTCCTTTGTCTCTTTGAACTGTGTGTTCTTTGCCTTTTAGTATGTCTTATGATTTTTTCTTGATAGGCAGGAATGGTTTACTAGGTAAAAGGAAATGTAAATAGACCTTTAGTATTACGGTGGTAATATGTAGGGAAGTGGAAGCATTCTATCATTCTATGATTAGGTCTCAGTCTCTTAGTGAGCCTGTGCCTTTAGACTGTGAACTTCACATTTGCTTCTCAGTCCTCTCCTCCCCAACCAACTCCCACGCCCCGCTGCTCAAGTGGGACAGGATGGATAGAGTATGCAGGAATGGAGTATTTCTCTTCTTCTATGTGGAAGGCTAAAACTATCTGGAGCTTGGTATTTCAATTCGCTCTGGTCAGTGAGGCTCTGATAAAACCCCAGCAGGTTAGGCTCTGGCTAAATAGTTTTCCCTGAGGGCAGACATTGTTAAGAAATACAGAATGCTCTGGAGTGTTTCAAAATAATTCTTTTTCTTCTCCCCAGGCCAAGAGCATGAGGAGATTTTTATCTGGTATCCACCATGAGAATCTAGTAGGTTCCAAAACTCACAAAAGTGGATGGCTTCCCAGTGACTGGGTCCCTTTGAAGACTTTAACTCTCAGAGTTGTACACAGTGAGCCTCCAGAAATTCATCAAATACAATTCAGGTTTCCTTACCCCAACACTGTCTCCCAGGGATGTTTCACCTCATGGGTTTTTTCTTCAGTAAGTTGTCATTCTCTGTATTTGCCTGTCAGTCTCTCCAATTTGGGGGCAGCTCTTTGTCTCTGACCTAACTTTCTTATACATCTAACATGAGTTGTTGATTTTTCAGTTTGTTCAGCTTTTACTTGTTAGGATAGAGTGGTGACTTCTAAGCGTCTTACATGCCAGAAATTTGTTATTTCTTTTTGAAGTAAACAAATCATTTGAAGCGAAAAAGATGTTAAATCTCATTTCTCCTCCATTTTTATATTCCCATGGTACATTCTAATGAAAAGGAGACAAACCTCTTAAAAATTTTTTTCTTGCACTTCAATATTCATTTTCTTCTCATTAGCCATTCACAGAAGCCAGTTCGACCAGAAGGAAATGTTGTAGATGACAAATAAAAATGGTTAAACATATTTTCTTCATTATTTCCTTACTGATTCCACCCCCTTTCCTTTTCCTCATGATGAATGATTACCAGAGAAGCAAGTTATTCACTCATGTTTAAATATCCTTCCTGTGCTGTCCAGCAGATATTAAGAAATTTTGACTTTGCTGATATTGTTTGTTTATTTCATGATTACTCTAATATTTGCCATCCAGAAGTATAAACTTTTTTTTATTTTAGGAGTTTTGAAGAGATCACTCATAAAAAGAGTACCTTGCCACTTAGATAAAATGAGAAATTTAGAAATCTGAATTTCTAGCATATATATATTCTCCTTCAGATTGAATCTTTCAGAAGAAAGCCTATTCTCTCACTAACAGCTGTTGATGCTCTCATAAGCAGAGGAAATAAAAATATATAATCATATTGTATTAAAAAATAAATTTCTGTGCTATCCAGGCTAACTTACAATTTCAAAGTCCTCTCCTATCATCAATTTGATTGATATTTTACAAACATGGGCTTCTAAAAAAATGAAATTGAATTGTATTTCTCCCTTCAGTGTTTTTTTCTCTTTATCCAAAAGTTAAAAGGTAATCCAGACTTTCTCTTTCCCTTTAAAATACATAGTTTTTTCCTGTAACAGTAATTAAGTTGGTGGTATACTTACTTGATGGTGCTACAAAATTCTGTGCACATTTTCTTGTTGTTACATGGGTGATAGGCAGAAAGATAATCAAAATCTTCCCAGCCCATGTCTGTATTTTCAGGGACAGGACATGAACCGATGTTATGCGGCCAAAGAACCAACTCATCTTTCACCTCAATCCTATTTTTTTCCCCTTTCAATACCAGCTTCTCTTTTATATAAAACTCTATATATTTCTTGGATTATTTCCAAGACTCCTTATTCAGGATTTGAAATACTTTAATTGAGTTATCTAGGGTTATGTTTTGTAACATTTTTCTGAGAATTTTTTTCCACATTTTAAGCAACAAGAACAAAACAGGGGACTGGCATATAAGCTTCCATCAATAATAAGTGTGGTTGGAAAAAATCCTAGACTTTATTTGTTGCCATTAATGCTATGATGCAGACGATTACAACATGTCTACCAATATGGTCATGTAAATTTTCATCTTTAATGATTCTGTTGCTACAGATTGATGAATACTCCACAGTAAAAAGTTTATTTGCTTTATAACAAAATTATAACCAGGCAGGATAAGAGCCTCTAGAGCAATACTTGCTTCATGGTAGGGGGCATCTGCATCTCAAATTGCTCTGCATCTGGCCTCTAAATCATTTGTACAGGAGGTGGTACTGCCAGCCAAGAAAGCAGGAAAAGCAAGCCCTATTTATCAATATACAGCGCACAGTATATTTGGTGTATATATAATTTATTCCTATTTTTTCAAACAGAAAACTAAGGAAAACTAAGCCAGGCTTGATAGTTTAGAAATGGAATAAAATTTATAAATCGGGAACTGTGCTAGAAAAGTCAATGTGCTATTGTTACCACAAGTAACAATTACTGTCTTAAAATTTTTCTAGACCAAGGTAGTATCATAGCAAACATGTATAGAAATAAGAGATAACCCATACTTTGCCTATCCTATATATTCAGTTATTTGCTTTAGGTTAGATATTACGTTTTATTCTCATTCCAAATGTATAACATAGATTGCTCACAGGATTGCTCTAATTTATAGGTTAGGTAACTGAGGCTCCAAGAAGTAAGAAAATTTGCTCAAATTCATAGCCAGCATGCAGCCACTGTGGAAATTGAACTTTTTTTTCCTGTTACCTAAATCTATTTTCTTAACGACTCAGGTATTTACTTATATTTCTGGGTATGTATAAATTTTATATATATTCCAACATCTGAAATAGTTCTCAGAAATAGTAAGCAAATAAATATATAACAAATTCAGCTCTAATTTGAGGTTCTGGAGTTATTTGCTGCTATTCGAGGATGAGTGGCTGTTCCAGAATCAGGGCAGGGTGTACCATTGGCCAACATGCTCGTGCATTTGCAGGAGCCAAAAGAAAGACAGAATTGGCCAAGTTGTCTTCAAGGCAGTGTTCCCAAGCATGCAGAGACCTGTCACTTTTCTCCTATGTATCAGCCTGTTTCACTTTCTACATAGCTTTCATTACGATGTGAAATTATTGTATGTATTGAATGAAATTTTGCCTTCTCTTTGCCTCCTCTTACTCTAAAGTAAGCACCTCAAGAGTATGGTCCTTGTGATGTTGTTTTCAGCCAAATCCTCAGAATTTAGAACAGCGATGGAATATATGTGCAGAGTGAATGGATGAAAGAAAATTTCTTGGAGGAATTGTAAAGAACTGTGTATATGGAAGTGAAGAGCAGTAAGGAATCATTTCCAAATAGCTATTGGCTTTATGCTAACTTTTTCTTACTGTCTGAGAAGCTCTCTGATATAAAGTGTTATAAATGGAAGTTGGAAATACTACTTGGAAAGAAAAAAGAGACATTGTTAAACAATTACTTAGGATCAGTAATTAGTCAGAGAGGATGGAGAAATAATCCTAGGAGAAAACTTTTAATAAAAAATAAGATACTCGGGCTTCCCTGGTGGTGCAGTGGTTAAGAATCCGCCTGCCAGTGCAGGGGACACCGGTTCGAGCACCGGTCTGGGAGGATCCCACATGCCGCAGAGAAACTAAGCCCATGCACCACAACTACTGAGCCTGCTCTCTAGAGCCTGTGAGCCACAACTACTGAAACCTGTGCGCCTAGTGCCCATGCTCTGCAACAGGAGAAGCCACAGCAATGAGAAGCCCACGCACCACAACAAAGAGCAGCCCCCGCTCTCCACAACTAGAGAGAAGCCCGCACGCAGCAACAAAGACCCAATGCAGCCAAAAATAAATAAAATTAAATAAATTTATAAAAAAGAAGATACTAAATGAGTGGAAGAAAACCAAAGTGTCAAAATATTGACAAAGGAAAAAAATCGTAACAGTTTTTTTCTCTCTTAATCATCTGAGCTCTATGGCATCTGAAGGTGTAACAAAAGTAAATTTGGTTTTTCCAAATACATAATATTCAATACTGGACATAACAATGCAAAAATTTGGAAAATTTGCCAGGTTTGAAGGATACTTGTAAGAAGAGATCAAATATAAAGATTGGCGATTACCTTTCAAAGGGCAAAAGAGTCATGGCTAATCAGTTGATCAGGTGCTAGGCTATCTTCTTGGAACCTGTGAGTAAAATGTGAGAGACATTTCTCCCACAACTAGGAACAAAAATCTCATTAACCTTTTAGCCAGTTGAGCTGACACACACGAGATTAATACTGGAGTTAAGAAAAAAAAAAACAACAATAATGACAAACCTTGAGCCTGTCACTACCGCTTTTTAAGTATTATATAGGGAACTGAAGGGCATGGAATCCAGGTGGTATTTTCATTTTTCATTTTCATCTTTTTTCCCCATTTGAAGGTCATACCTTTGGAAGAGAAAAGAAGACATGAAAAATGAACAGCTGGTTGCATCAGTGGCATCAAAGAACAGGATTTAGTTTTTTGGACCACGATTATGCTAACAAAATTATTAGCTCCTGCAGTGCAAAGTACATCTCATGGGTCCGTAGAGGACATATTTTTCAGGACATTCACTGGCAAATCAAGAAGATTCTTAAATCTTGAAAAGGACAGCAAATGCCTGAGGAAAGGTCAATAATAAATAATATGATGTGTATCAATTAAAATACAGAGAAGAAAAACAGTGGTGTGGATACTTACTACTTCTAAGGAAAAATTAGTGTGTTTAGAATGCAACTAAATGTCTTTATACTTCTAAATAAAAATACTGAGATTAAGTATAATGAGATAAATATGAAATCTTAACATAAAGAAGGCAAATGTGGGATGGGGTATCAATTTAAATTGCTGTAATGAAAGCTATACCATGCTCAGGAGTAACAATCTGACTAAAAAATGGGAGTAGAATTTTATGTCAAGTTTATAAATAATTATTTGTAAATTTACTTAAAAGGAAAAAAAAAAACACTTGGTTAGAGAAGAAAGAGATATCAAAGGCATTTTATTTCGGAAATATACTTCTGCCTAACCAATCACAATGATTTCTTACTAAAGATTACAAAACAGGGAAAGCGACAGGGTCTTAGTAATAGAGTTTTTGTAGGAATTCCATTTTAAGAAAGTCTGATATATGATAAATTCCTGAGGTATTTTGCCTTGATAGTAATTTTCTCTTTCAAATATTTTAAAAAGAAACTAGAGGATCTTTTTATGTTGATGTAATACTACCTCATGGGACTTCCCTGGTGGCACAGTGGTTAAGAATCTGCCTGTCAATGCAGGTGACACAGGTTTGAGCCCTGGTTCAGGAAGATCCCACATGCCACGGAGCAACTTAGCCTGTGTGCTACAACTACTGAGCCTGCGCTCTAGAGCCCGCAAACCACAACTACTGAGCCCATGAGCCACAACTACTGAAGCCCATGCACCTACAGCCTGTGCTCTGCAACAAGAGAAGCCACCACAATGAGAAGCCCACGCACCACAACAAAGAGTAGCTGCCACTCGCTGCAACTAGAGAAAGCCCACACACAGCAACAAAGACCCAATGCAGCCAAAAAATAAATTAAAAAAAAATACTACGTCATATGGAGAAAGAAGTAGAGAAAGAGATGCTGTAAATGATAAAATTTTAAAATAACTTTAAAAAAAAGTTCATTTTGCCTTCTAAAAGTCTATAATTGCCAAGGAACAGAATGTGCCCGACACTTTAACTAAGTATTTAGGAGCATAAAAAATGGCTTAGGGAAAGAGAAGAAGGTATGATCCTGTGACCTAAATTTGTAGAGCAGTGGTTCTTACCCGGGGGCAACTTTTGCCACCTATGTAACATTTGCCTACATCTGAAGACATTTAGGTTGTCACAACTTTGGGATACTACTAGCATCTGGTGGGTAGAGGCCAGGGATACTGCTCAGTATCCTACAATGCAGAGCATCCTACAATCCCTTTGCTTCAACAACTATCCAACACAAAATATCAATACAATTAAAGTTGAGAAATCCCACTCTAGGTAATAATACAGCCCCATGAATACCTGAGATTACAAAAAAATAAATCACAAATTACTACAATGAGAAAAAAGAGAAAGCATCAGAACAAACTATCATGGCTATACTTGAAACTCCCTGTTGAAGTTGGAAAGCAATGTTTATACTTTAAAGAATGCCAGACTTGGATTTGGCAGGCCTGGTATCTAGTTCTGTTTCAGCTACATTCTTTTATAATATTGAGGTGGAAACAACCCTAGTAGTTATGAGTTGGAGTTACTGAATAACACAGGAGGATGCACACCCTAAATCTGACAGTTACTATCTGATAACCATTACAGGTTCCTTTCATGAGCTTCATTATATGTTTTTTTAGCCAGAGAATGGGGATGAAAATATTGTCTACCTTATAGTATTTATTTTGTGTGTGGATATTAGGTGCAATAACAAAATTAAAGCACTTAGTAAAATGCTTGTAATAGTGTGGGGCAAACAGCACCTTTTATTTATTAGTATTTTTACTCATAAGTTAAGAATACTTGCTAGGATGATCTCCAAGATAAAATTTAAGATCTGAAATTTCTCTTTAGTTAATAGACCCTATGAAAAAAATCAATTACTAAAACTGAAGAAACAAGATATACAAAAGTGATCTATTTAAAAGATCCTGTTTAAAATAGTGGCATAAGCCATGAAAGCATGCTCAACATCACTAATCATTAGAGAAATGCAAATCAAAACTACAATGAGACATCATCTCACACCAGTCAGAATGGCCATCATCAAAAAATCTACAAACAATAAATGCTGGAGAGGGTGTGGAGAAAAGGGAGCCCTCTTGCACTGTTGGTGGGAATGTAAATTGATACAGCCACCACGGAGAACAGTATGGAGGTTCCTTAAGAAACTAAAAATAGAACTACCACACAACCTAGCAATACCACTACTGGGCATATACCCTGAGAAAACCATAATTCAAAAAGAGTCATGTACCAAAATGTTCATTGCAGCTCTATTTACAATAGCCAGGGGATGGAAACAACCTAAGTGTCCATCATCGGATGAATGGATAAAGAAGATGTGGCAAATGTATACAATGGAATCTTACTTAGCCATAAAAAGAAATGAAATTGAGTTATTTGTAGTGAGGTGGATGGACCTAGAGTCAGTCATACAGAGTGAAGTAAGTCAGAAAGAGAAAAACAAATACCATATGCTAACACATATATATGGAATCTAAAAAAAAGAAAGTAGTTCTGAAGAACCTAGGGGCAGGACAGGAAAAAAGATGCAGATGTAGAGAATGGGCTTGAGGACATGGGGAGGGGGAAGGGTAAGCTGAGATGAAATGAGAGAGTGGCATGGACATATATACACTATCACATGTAAAATAGAAGCAGCTGCATAGCACAGGGAGATCAGCTCGGTGCTTTGTGACCACCTAGAGGGGTGGGATAGGGAGGGTGGGAGGGAGACACAAGAAGGAGAAGTTATGGGTATATATGTATATGTAGAGCTGACTCACTTTGTTATGAAGCAGAAACTAACACACAATTGTAAAGCAATTATACTCCAATAAAGATGTTAAAAAATCATAGTGGCATAAACCTGTAGTACCCTAAATTCTAAAATACAGTAAATTTTGAAAATGATACTAAAAAAGACCAAAAGAGCTTTTACATTTAGTGCTGGGAGTGAACACAAGAAAACACAAACTTCCAATCTGGGAAAGATAAAGAGGGCAAAGTAGAATTATGCAATTTCTACTTTGATTGAACAACAACAAAAACATCAAACAGGATTAAGAAGCTCATTGAGTTGGGACAAAACCAGAATCATTGTTTGATTTGTTGAGCTAAAATTTGATGACCAAAGGCACTGAAAACTAACATAGAAGACAAGACACCGAGCAAGAACCAGACTCTTTACAAAAGCCTGTCTCCAGCCTTGGATGATGAATGTCTTTCAAGTTTACTAAATAGTACTTCAGAAGTATTAAGAGTGCAATTTTGAGAAAAACTAAAGAAAGAAGACCTGAAAAATATCATCCTGATATTTCTAAAAGGAGAGGTAATTGGGTAGATTCTAGAAAGTCTAGACTACTATTTCCCAACAGGCAGTCCATTCCATAACTTTGTCAGGACTGTTTCAGCATACCATCAGTATTTGTTTTTAAAAAGAATGTTTTGATTACTTCTATAAATGGAAACCAAGTGTCGCTTACTACTAATACAAATATCATGATGAATATAATGAACCATGTTTTAAAATTCTTTCTAGATGCTCCTGCCTGCCGAAACTCTGAGTCTGTGATCTGTTTTTTTTTTTAATTGGAATATTAGCAAGTGTTACTAAAACACGTTAATAAATGCTATTACCAAACTGAGACATCCTTCTTGATGAATATAATTTTATAACTGAAAAGGGAATGAAGGGAATGATTTGACATCCTTTAATTAATATCATATAATTATTCAATTAATAACCATTTAAGTCAGTGTATTACATGAAGTGATTTGAAGTTCAGCTGAAGTCAACTTGAACAACCAGAGTATTATGTCTTGCTTGAGGCAAATACTCTGTAGAAACTACCAGAATCACCTGGGGAGTTTTTAAAATATACCCATGCTCAGGGCCCCCTAGCAGAGCTGCAGATTCAGTTGACCTGGGAGGGGCCCAGGTACCAGCATATTCCCCAGACTCCCAGGTGATTCTAATATACAGCCAAGACTGAGAATGCTGCTCCAGAACAACACACTCAGTGGAGCAGATTATTTAGCAAATTGTTTGAGGGCTCTTAAAAAATGAATTATTTAATACTGAATTCCAACTTCATTTTATTTTCTGACACAATTTGGAGACTAATAATCAAGGCAAGATCACAGATATGCCGAATGCTGATTTCAGCAAGGCATTTAACAAATCTTGATTATATTGCAGAAAGATTTTTTTGAATGCTAATTAATAATAGAAGTAGTTTGACTTATATCTGGTTAAACGACAATCCAAAGTATATCTAAAAGGTGTGCGGTGTGTGTGTGTGAGAGAGAGAGAGAGAGACAGAGCGACAGAGAGAGACAGAGAGAGAACATGTCCTATATAAAGTCTAATCCTCTACTTTGACGGTTGTAAAATCTTTATCGGTGAAGTGAATAGGATGCTGACTTGTAAAAACTATGGTGACATAATATTATGAACAACATATAATTCTTGGTATAACAAAGGTCTACTTTCAAAACAACCTTATACTAAAATAGTGATGTTAATGTTTAATAGAGGGAATAAAGCTGACTCCTGGATTCTGAGATAAAGACTTGGCTATGAAAGGATAGGATAATGGTCTTGCAGTTTAGAAATGTATGTATTAAAAGATGTAGGAATTTAGCAGCTTGCATGTTCCATAAGAAACACTGGAGTGTCGTGGCTATTAAGACAAAACAAAACAACCCTCCCTAATGTGAGTTTAGCTGCATCAAAAGAAGAGTAGTCGCCATATCAGGTTATATTTTACTCTCACTCCATGCAAGTCATACTGGATTTGAGATTCTGGTTTGTCCAAAAAGGAATGAATAAGATAAAGAAGGATCTTGACGCGCGGTGATATAAAAAAAAAAAAAATTCAAAGAGCTGGTAATTTTTAACTTGGAAATTAAGTGTGTATGGTGAACACAAGCAGAAAAAAAAAGGTCGTTTGGCTAAGAACTGACCTCAAATCAGACCTCAAATTGTTGTCATACAATGAATGGCTTGTCCTTAAGGTAAGGACATCTCTTACATCTGGAATTTTCCAACCAAAGAGAGTGACTTCATTTGAGAAACAGCAAAGGTTTCGTGCTGGCAATGTGGTGAGCACTTGTACAGTGTTTCCCCTTAGCTTCCTTACAGGTCTAACGTTCACTTAACATGTGGTTCTGGGGAGCAAGCAATTTGTTTAAGATTATGAAACTACTTAATATTGGAAATGGATTACAGGTAGGGGCTTCTAATCCTCTTTTAATATGGACAGTTGGTCTTTCTTGAAGAAAATAGTTATATATTGCCAATTTATATATTTATCACATTCTCCTTCTATATTCTATTTTAAATGACCACAGAGAGTATGAGAGATGTGGAAGTGAGTTTTCTGGCTTGCAATATGAATTTAACATGTATTGTCAGCTTTCAAATCATAAGTGATTCAGTCTTAACTACATGACTCAAGTAGGAGTCATGTATGTATGTGGGCACATAAAAGGTAAAAAGTACATCTTCTACCATCTTATAACAGTTTACATTTGGCATCTGGGGGAGTGCTTTAAGTTCTATTAGAATGTATTAGTCTGTCACAAAACAAGCTTTAGAAATTACGGCCTTAAGCACATTCTTCTTTCTGTGAATGAATGAAATATGATTTTTGAAAATAACTTCTTAACGGCTTCCATTTATTTTTGAAACCTGTAAACATGCTGTGAAAGAGAAATAAGCTTTGGCATTTCCCTTCAAAACTTCTTCAAATTGTGCGTAAATATTGCCTTAGTAAACTAAGCAGGAAATAGCTGTTCTTTGCATGGCTCAGGACCTCCTGACCATAATCAAATTGAATGAGTGAAAGATCTGTAACCCACATCAGATTTAAAGTCATCCAGCTCTCATAAAATGCCTGAGATGTGATTATAAAATGAATTAATTATAATCTTTACAGAGGTGTCATTTGCACATATTTAATTTTGCATGTTTTTGAAGGTTAATAAATCAGGTAAAAAGAAGTATATGCCAAAAGCTATAACAATTTTTACACTCAGTTAGATGAGGTGTTTTTTCTGTTACTTTAGTAAATAGCCAAAGTTTCTGCCATGAAACTCTATAGTTATTCAAACACTCTAAACAGAATAGTAATATTTAAGTATTTTAAATTATTTGTAACTTTCAGTAGATGTTCACTATACAGTATTTAAATAAATGGGAAAGCATGAGCAATGAAACAAGATATTTTTATATATTCACAAAAATAAACTCCTGTGGCTCTCTACTTTATTAGCCATGTGATTGGGCATGCTACATTTTTGTTCATATTTTCTCATTAAATTAAATAGCATAATATATGTAAAGTGTTTAAGATAGGCCTGACACTCAGAAAACATTCAATAAGCCTTAATTACTGCTGCTGTCATTGTTAAAACTCTCTCTCCTTTTGATTCTTTATTTAACAAGCGTGGAAGATATAGAGTTGGTAAAAAGGCCTATGAGATGGAATTTCTCTTTCCTTTTTTACATTAAAATATAGAATATTTCTGTTAAGAACTGAATGCTTGTGTCTCCCTCAAAACTCTTAACTTGAGGGGCTTCCCTGGTGGCGCAGTGGTTGAGAGTCTGCCTGCTGATGCAGGGGACATGGGTTCATGCCCTGGTCTGGGAAGATCCCATATTCCACGGAGTGGCTAGGCCCTGAGCCATGGCCGCTGAGCCTGCATGTCTGGAGCCTGTGCTCAATGGGAGAGATCACAACAGTGAGAGGCCCACGTACTGCAAAAAACCCCACAGAACTCTTATCTTGAAGCCCTAACCCCCAATGTCATGTATTTGGAGATGAGGCATTTGGAAGATAGGTTTAGATGAGGTCATGAGGGTGGGACCTTCATGATGGGACTGGTGCCCTTATAAAAAGAGAAAGAGTCCTGAGAGCTTTCTCTCCCTCCAGCCTGCTTCCCCTAATGTCTGGGTGCTGAGGAGAGACCATGTAAGGACACAGCAAGGAACTAGCTGTTTACAGCCAGGATGCCAGACCTAACCAGATATTAAATCTGCCAGCACCACGATTTTGGACTTCCTAGCCTCCATAACTGTGAGAAAGTCAGTGGTTTAATCCCCCCAGTCCATAGTATTTTGTTATAATAACTGGAGTGGAATAAGACAATTTCACTCTCCTACCCACTTGCACAGGAACATAGTTATGCACAAAATATAGTATCCAAAAGACTTAATAGACCGTCTATAAAAAACAACAACAACACTGATTCATACTAGGTAAATACATTTCCTCTACTAATAATGTAGCCTGATCACTGGAGCTGTGCTCCTAAGTCATGCTTCCCACAGGTTATATCCTAAAATGTTACTTGTTACATGGATGTTCTGAAAAAAATATTTAAAAACCCCCACAAAGTGTCAATGTCAAGTAAACTTTGGAAACAAGAGGTATAAAAATATTCTTCGGAATCCTGCATTGTAATGTTTTATTATATGTTATAGTTATCCAGAGTTTCCTTTCTTTGGAAAACAGCACCTCAACCTCTTTCCTGAAGTTACTCTCCTCAATTGTGTGCAGTCCTGGCAGAATTATAAATCAAAGGAGCTCTTTATATATAAAAACACCAGATATGTAACCCAAACTAGCCAATTGAATCCTATCTCCTATGGTTTCTAATCTTAATCTGAATGACCCAAGGGCTGCAATAATCGACTGAAAGACAATTGGAGCTCATGCATTCCACGGTGGTGACCGGACAGGATTTGTTATAAGTTCTTACTACCCAGATCCTGGCTTCTCTATTTTCCAAGCCTATTCTCCATCCTTGTCAATTCTGTGAGCTACAAGATATACAACAATTATATCTCAACTCTGTTCAATTCAGGCAATGTCTTTGTTTTACTTGCAGTGAAAGGAAGTTAAATGATAAACACAGACAAAACAAACAAACACACATACAACCTGCCAACAAGCCAGGAAGGAAATATGTATGTATACGTATGTATCTGTACATCTCTCTCCCTCTCTCTCTCTTTCTTTCTGTCTCTCTCTGTCTATATCTATGTTTTACCCAGTATTTCTCAATCTGACTTGACCAAAAATCTCCTCCCCCTCTGCTTCACCCCCCTTATCCCTTAGACATCTATTAGCTCCAGTTAACATGCTTTGAGCAACATGTTCTGATGAATTAACTGTGTCTGTGAGGAATATGTTGAAACTGAAGAATTGAGTCTGGCATTCCACAGTCCATTACTGCCTCCATCCCATTCACTTCCTCCACTTCTGCACATCATCTTCACTGCATCTAAGTGACTGCAACACATTGCTCAAAAAATCCACACTTACACAAGAAAACTCATTTTGGATTGTCTCATCTGGGCTTTCGCACAGGAATGTAAAGAAGTGCCATCTTTCATTAGGTTAAAAAATGAGATAAGAAACTCACCTAGGTTACTGTGTTTCCTCCCCCTGCTTTCATCTATATTGGCTTAAGGCAGTTAATCAATAAGCAAGGACAAGGGGTGAAAGCATATGGTCTTTGATATTTAATAAATGAATTAGTGGTGGCCCTTGCTTAAGCATATAAATTAATAAGCATTAGGTCCTTTACTTAATAAGGAATTTCCCTTTTAAAACCTCAATGAATTCTCGAAAAGACCATGGCATAAATTCAAAGACATTTTCTGACCTTCTAGTCTTCTGGTCAGCATGAATTTTTAACAAGATGCTGTATATCTGGAAGGTCTATTAGAAATTGTTCATATGAAAACTTTGCTTAAAAAAAAAAAAAAGCTAAACTAGTGAGGTAAAGAAAGTACCTAAGAGAGCAAGAGAATATTTAACTTGTGCAATGTTGAAGTTTTGCAAAAAGTTTTTATGATCTCACATTTGCTCTAAAATAATAAGAAATAATAGTTTTATTTTTATTGATTTTATCTCAGATCATGTTTTAAAATGTTCAACACTGTAGGAAATAATAGGAACATAACTGTTAATATGTATTTTAAGGGTAAAAGTTATAGGTAATAATAAAAGTTTTCTATGTTCTTGTATCATATATTGCATTACAAAATTTGTTCTATAAATTATGCTTTCCAAGATCTTTAAAGTCAAAACAAAATGTCTTACTAAAATCTGTAATAAAATATCATATTTTTAACTTAGGATATATTTTAATGAAAAAAAAAAAAAAGTAAAAAGGCTTGGTATTGTCTCCAAACAGTTATTCTAGTCTCGGTTGTTTGTATCTCAGCAAAGATATTTACAGACCTTTTATTAACCCTGAGGGAAGAGTGGTTAACAGACCACTCTCCTGAGGAAGTACCTAGAAGTGGAATGGCTGGGCTATATGGTAGGTATATGTTTAACTTTATATTCTAACCAAGAAGTTTACCAAAGTGATGGTACATTTTACGTTCCCCCCAGTGTGCATGAGAGTTCCAGTTGCTACCCATCTTCATCAACACTCCTTATTGTCGGGTTTTTAAATATGTAGTTATTATAATGGGAATATAGACATACTTATTGTGGTTTAAATTTGCATTTTTCTGATGACTAATGGTGCTGAGCATCTTTCCAAGTGCCTATTTATCATACATATCTTCTTTTGTGAAGTGTCTGTTTTAATATTTTATTGTTAAATTGGGCTATTTGTATTATTATTGACTTGCAAGTGTTCTTTATGTATTTTGGATACAAGTATTTGACAGATATTTGTATTGCAATTACTTTTTCCCATTTCTTTGTTGTTGTTTTTTTTCCTTTCCCTTGTTTTGTTTTCAAAGTCTTTCAAAGGGAAATTGTTCTTAATTTTGAGAAAGTCCAATTCATTAATTTTCTGTGTGTGTGTGCTTCCTGTGTGTCTAATACAAGAAACATTTGCCTATTCTAATGTTGCAAGGATTTTCTCTTATGATTCCTCCCAGGAATATTACTATTTTAGTTTTCACAATTAGGTCAAGATACATCTCAATTTTCATAATGTGAGGTAATAGCCAAAACTGATTTTTTTCTAGGAAAACTATATATAGTTTTCCTAGCACCAAATACATGAGAGTCTATTTCTGAATTGCCAATTCTGTCCCACTGATCTAAATATCTTTTTGATAATACCATACTCTTTTGATTACAGTGGCTTTAGAGTGATTCTCTAAATCAGTTAGTAGAAGTCCTCCAACTTTGTTCTTTTTAAAAATTATTTTGTCTATTCTAGATAATTTACATTTTCAATTTGGGGAGAATTGATGTCTTAATTTTGAATCTTCCAATCAATGAATATGATACATCTATTTATTTAGGTCTTCTTTAATTTTCCTGTGTAATGTTTTATAGTTTGCAGTATCAAGTTATCACAGATCATTCTGGGTATTTGTCACATTTCCATTTGTTCTTTTCTTTTATAGTTTATTTCTCTTCTTAGAATTTCTTTCTTACTTTTCATTTAATGGTATAAGTTTTATCTTATTTATACAGCATGATTAAAATAATTAAAAATTTTAAATTGCTTTTAAAATTTTTAAATTGCTCTTAAAATTGCTTTAAAATTTTTGTCTGATATTTCCAACATATGGAACATCTCAGCATTGGCATCTCTTGATAATCCTTTCCCTTAAGAATTTTCCTGGTTCTTTGTATGTGGATGAATTTTGGATTATGTCTCAGACATTTTCAGTATGTTGTGAAGGCTCTGGGTCCTGTTAAAATCTTCTGATAACTCACCAGTTTCTTTTAGCAGACAATCTGCATGGTTAGGTTTAGATTGAAAGTTCTCTCTCAGCTTCTGGGGCAGTAATTCTAACAACAGATTATGTTTCAAAGCTTTTGCTAGGATGCTTTGAATCTGTCTCATATTTGCCCAACTCAGGGGTAAATTGCATTTGTGTTGGTTCATACACTGAATTAGGGGATCTGCTTTTCCCACACTCTTTGACTTCTAGGGGCTGATTTTTCTGGTCCTCTGGCTTAAAAGACAGGTTTCTCTCAGAGTTTCAGTCCTCTGCCCATTAGTGCAGTACCACAGGACTAGGGACACCCTCTGGGCAAGACTCCATCCCCTAAAACTGGAGAAAAAATAATGGGAGTTTCACTTACACACAGATCACAAGATCTCCTTTTTCCTATTCTTCTGGCCAGAAAGATATTTGTCCCTGAGGGTTTTAGGTTCTTGCACTGCCACCAGCGCATTGTCACTCCATGACTGGGGACACCTGTGGGCAGGACCAGTGGTTTTTAGTTGGCAATTTGCCTAGTCATATTTTATAGTCTGTTTCTTAATCTATTGATGTCCATTTCCACTTTTACTAACACTTAAACATTTATTTTATTTTCTGGATCTGATAATACTAATATTTTAAGTGTTCTTTTATCCCCTTCTGTTGTTTGTTTCTTTTCTTGATCCATTAATGTTTGTTTTTAATAATGTACCATTTATGTTGTGATTTTAAAAAAATCATTATCTGACAAATTCTTTGAGATCTTTGGGATGATTTCTGTTTGTTTCTCTCAGCTGTCTGAGGGCACTAACAATCTAAGAATTCTCAGCTGAAAATATATTCTCAACTGAAGAGTTTTCAGAAGAATTGAGTGCTATGAATTTAGATCAGAATCTTATGTGAAGGTGGACTTGTAAAAATATATATATATGATAAGTCTTGCTTACGGTTATAACAACTTCAGGAAAAGTTTTTTTCCTATTTTATCCTTTCACTAAGCGTTTGCCTTCCAGAGTCTTTGTTTGTTTGTTTTAGTAAATATTCAGATTCTTCAACTTGTGTGGGGCCCTTGAAAACATTAAAACCAAAGTGTTATGTCACTAGTGATTTCCAGATGGCCTCAGGAATGCTGGTAGCTTCAATCCTTCCATACCTTTCTGGACTTTGAGGTTCTTTGCTTATGTTACACTGTCTGTACAGACCAAATCATTGAGGGCAACATGTGAATTATTACATTCCACGGGTTATTCCAGTTTTTAGAAATTGTAAGTAGGTACAACCCATAGACACTGTGATACTCTACGTGCTTTTTACTTATTTTTTCTTAACTTTTCAGAAAATCATTTTGTCTCTTAAGAAAAAGAAATGCCACATCAGACCCTTCAAACTGGAAAGTATATCCTTCCAAGAACAGCACAGAAGGCTAAGTGTATGATTAATATCTTCCTTAAATCATTTGTAAAATGGCCATGGTTATAGCTATGTCTTTCTTAGGAGTCTGCTCCAAAAGAGGAAAACAAGAAGAAATATGAAATAGAATATAAAAACAGAATATTTGTGCTTCTGTATTTATGTAACTTTCTGTGAAGTGTGGTTATAAGTTTATATGGTCATATTCAGGACACTTTCATGAGCACAATAAATGTAATAGAAATATACACAGAGTTTAATAAGTATTCTGAGATCAAAGGACATAAGTTGAGTGCTTTAGGGAAAGGAGAATGAAAGTAGGTCAGAGCTAAATTTTGATTGATAGAGAGTTTAAGGAAATCAGAAGCAATGATTTTCCAGTGTATTTCAAGGAGTTTCTTGAAAGAGAAGTGAAGGTAGGCATATTGGGCATATTGACTTTCTTTCTGTTTTCCTTCTCTTTGATATTCTGCCACTGTGCCAAGGCTTGCAATTGATTAAAATAAAATAAGGTTTATATATATATAAACCCACATATTCAGGCATATGCAAAATATATATTTATATTGAAAAGTATAAGTTAAAGTTATTCTGGAAAAATTGGTTGGGGAGAAATTATCTATAAAAAATATGAGCTCTTTAGTTTTCTTATAAAAGTTTGGAAATTTATAATTCTTATATTTAGGTAATGCCTTATCTCATAATCTAGTGAAGTAGGCAATTAAGTAATTAAGCCCTCCTACAGAGTTTATCTGTTACAATTTCACTGCTTCTGAAAATACTATCTCCCCAATATCTTCATATAAAGTAGTTAACAGTGTATTCAAAAATCCTATGCTTTTGCTGATTCTTTGTGATGTTGTTCTATCAGTTATGAAAAAAAGATTTCTTAATCTCCAACTGCAATGTGGATTTGTTTATGTCGTCTCCTTTCAGTTCTGTCTACTTTTGTTCCATGTAATTTGATGCTTTGTTATTAGGTGCATACACATTTGGTGTATGTCTTCCTGATGAATTGACCCTGATATGCCTTTTTATCTGTTAATGCTTGTTGTCTGCAGGTTTAATTTATTAATATAGTCACCAGCTTTCTTATGCTTACAAAAAGTCAGTATTGCTGGAGAATACTGAAAATTGGCCAAAGATGAGGCTGGTTGATTAAATAAGGATCAGGTCATAGGAGACAGTTTAAGCTATGCAGATGATTTGGAACTTTATATGAATATATTGGGGAGATATTAAAGTCTTTCAGAAGCAGTGAAATTGTAACAGATAAACTCTGTAGGGCTTAATTACTTAATTGCCTACTTCATGAGATTATGAAATAAGGAATTATCTAAATATGAGAATTAGGAATTTCCAAAGTGTTATAAGAAAACTAAAGAGCATTTTGTAGTGCAGGGGTCAGCAAACATTTTTTTACAAAAGACCACATAGTAAACTTATTTAATTTGTTGGGCCATATAAGGTCTCTATTGCATATTCTTATTTGTTTGTTTATTTAATAACCCTTAAAAATGTAAATAATGTTCTTACTTGGTGGACCATACAAAAACAGGCTATGGACCAAATTTATCCAGGGTCTTAGTTTTCCAATCCCTGTTGAAGTTCTTTTCTCTTTATAACTGTTTATTAGTCTGTTTTATTTTTTAAAATACAATTTGTTTATCTATTCACCTATTGATGGACATTTGATTTGGTTTCAGCTTTTGGCTATTAAAATAAGGCTGGCATAAACATTCATGTGCAAGTCTCTGTAGGGACATTTATTTCCTTCTTCTATGATAAATACTTAGTAGTAAAATGCCTGACAGGTACATACTTTTTAGAAATGACCAAATTGTTTTTCAAATGAGTTGTCTACTTTTCTTTTGCACCAGCAATGTATGGAAGTTCCTGTAACTCTACCTTTTAATAAATAATTGATAAGGTCAGTCTTTTTAACATGTAAACATTTTAATAGGTATGTAGGTATATCTTATTCTGGTTTTAATTTTCATGTATCTAGTGTCTAATGATATTGAGCACTTTTCATGTGCTTATTTGCTATTCATTTTTCTTCTTTGGTAGAGAGTGTGTTCTAATCTTATGCTCTTTTTTTTTGAGTGGGTTCATCCTTCTCTTGGGTTTTGTGAACTCTTTATATCTTCTAGATGTAAGTTTTTTTTATCAGATATGTGACTTGTAAATATTTTTCTCAGTCTGCAGCTTGTCTCTTTTTTCTCTTAATAGTATCTTTTGAAGAAGATATTTAATTTTTGTGACATCAATTTTTTAAAATGAATTGTGGTTTTAGTGTCTTATCAAAGAAGTACTTCTCCAATCAAGACACAAAGATTTTTCTCCTTTTTTCTTCCAGAAGTTGTATATTTATATTTTACCTTAAGTCTATGATCAAATTTGAGTTAACAGTTTGATATATGATACAAGGTATAAATTTGTTGTAGTGCAGGTATAATGTTCATGAATTATTTTGCTTTTACATGACTGAACAAACCTGTACTTCGCATTTTTTTTTTTTTTGCAGTACGCGGGCTTCTCACTGTTGTGGCCTCTCCCGTTGAGGAGCGCAGGCTCCGGACACACAGGCTCAGTGGCCATGGCTCATGGGCCCAGCCGCTCCACGGCTTGCGGGATCCTCCCGGACAGGGGCCCAAACCCGCATCCCCTGCATCGGCAGGCGGACTCTCAACCACTGCGCCACCAGGGAAGCCCTGCAAGTATTTTTAAAAGAACATTTTCACTGAGTATAGAATTTTAGGTTGACAGATTTTTTTTTTTCAATCCTTTGTTACTCTACTGCCTTCTGGCTTACATTATCTACAAAAAGAAGTCTGCTGACATTCTTATCTTTGTTCCCTTGAATGTAATTTGTCTTTTTTTTTCCTCTGGTTGTTTTTAAGATTTTTGTCTTTATAGATGATTTTAATAAATTTGATTATCATATGCCTTACTGTAGTTGGTTTTGTTTTTACATTTCTTGTACTCTTTGTTGAACTCCTTAGATATGTGGATTTATAATTTTTATCAAATTTGGAAAATGTTCAGTCCTATCTTATAAACATTTTTTTCTGGTCCTCTTACCCTTGCCTTTTCTTTGGGTACTTTAATTATCTGTATATTTGGCCACTTAAGGTTTTCTCACAGTTCAAAATGCTATATTTTATTTCTTTCAGTTTTTGCTTGATTTTGGACAATTACTGATGCTTTTTATTAACGTTCATTAATTTTTTTTTCTGCAGCATCAAATCGACTCTTAATCATATTTAGTGTTTTATTTATTTTTTACCTTGGATACTGTTGTTTTCATCTTTAGAATTTTAATGCCACCTCTAAAAATTACTTCATGTTTCTAGTTACCATCCCCAATATTTCTTTTAGACTTCTTGAACATAAGACAGAGAGTTAAAATGATTGTTTTAATGTACTTGTTACAAACACTATAATCTGGGTTATTTCTGTGTACCTGACTTGCTCATAATTATAGGTTCTATTTTCCTGTTTCTTTGCATAACTGGTGAGTTTTGATTGGCTGTAAAACATAGTATATTTTGCCTTGTTGCATGTTGAATAACATTTATTCCTATAATATTCTTGAGATTTGTTCTGGGACAAAATAAAATTATTCGGAAATGTTTTAATTCTTTCAAGTCTTGCTTATAAAATTATTTTATGTGAGATCAAGGAAGCATTTAGTCAAGTGCTTACTTTGTCCTACTGAAAATGAGCAGGACCCTGTGGGGGCTTCTGGGCATGGAAGCCTTTCAAACACTTGCTAATCAGGGAAGGGAGGGGATGCAGAGACAAGGGAGGAGTAGCCAAGAAATAATAATGCAACCTTGGGGCAGGGTTCTGGTTCTTCCTTCAGGGATACATATAACAATATCTTTGAGCTCTTTACAGAATGAAAACCCCCAACAAATGGACAAGGTTAGCATTCTTCATTCCAGAGAAGACCACCTGAGGCCAGATTAAAGGAGCCAGAGAAACTCATTAGGAGGAGACCACTTGAGGCTAGATTAAAAAACTGAAGGCCTTGCACGCACCCTAATCCTAATCAGTGATCCCGCCCTTGAACCACTGCTATAAACCTCCTCACCAAATCCCCGCTTGTTGGGACGTTCAACTTTGAGAGGCAAGAGCCTGTCGTGTCCCCATTTGCCTGGCAAAGCAATAAAGCTATTCTTTTCTACTTTACCCAAAACTCTGCCTCAGAGATTCAATTCAGCACCAGTGCACAGAGCACTGACTTTTTGGCATCACTACTGCAAAGGGAATACTCTTTTGAGTATTCTATGCATAAATTAGGAGGTTTTCCCCTCCACCTGATGGGAATAGGAATACATATACTGATCATTTCCCAGCCGAAAACTCGAGGAAATCTCTCCAGAGCTCTTGGTTTGTGTAGGTGTCTCCTCTTCTGTACTCTATCCTAAGAGTTCTAACTACCTAAGCTTTCCCAGGATCTCAGCCCTATCTTTTTTACCCAAGGAAAATATCAAACTATGTTTGTGTTTTCACTAACTGTGCCACAGCCTAGAAATTCTCCAGGTGCTAAAGCATACCAATCATAGATAGTGATAGAATAGGATAGTTATACAGGTAGTTGTAGAAGTCCCAATAGGGGATTACAGATAGAGAGGGAAACCTATCAGATAGTTATACAGGTAGTTGTAGAAGTCCCAACAGGGGATTACAGATAGAGAGGGAAACCTATCAGATAGTTATACAGGTAGTTGTAGAAGTCCCAACAGGGGATTACAGATAGAGAGGGAAACCTATCAGATAGTTATACAGGTAGTTGTAGAAGTCCCAACAGGGGATTACAGATAGAGAGGGAAACCTATCAGATAGTTATACAGGTAGTTGTAGAAGTCCCAACAGGGGATTACAGATAGAGAGGGAAACCTATCAGATAGTTATACAGGTAGTTGTAGAAGTCCCAACAGGGGATTACAGATAGAGAGGGAAACCTATCAGATAGTTATACAGGTAGTTGTAGAAGTCCCAACAGGGGATTACAGATAGAGAGGGAAACCTATCACATAGTTATACAGGTAGTTGTAGAAGTCCCAACAGGGGATTACAGATAGAGAGGGAAACCTATCAGATAGTTATACAGGTAGTTGTAGAAGTCCCAACAGGGGATTACAGATAGAGAGGGAAACCTATCAGATAGTTATACAGGTAGTTGTAGAAGTCCCAACAGGGGATTACAGATAGAGAGGGAAACCTATCAGATAGTTATACAGGTAGTTGTAGAAGTCCCAACAGGGGATTACAGATAGAGAGGGAAACCTATCAGATAGTTATACAGGTAGTTGTAGAAGTCCCAACAGGGGATTACAGATAGAGAGGGAAACCTATCAGATAGTTATACAGGTAGTTGTAGAAGTCCCAATAGGGGATTACAGATAGAGAGGGAAACCTATCAGATAGTTATACAGGTAGTTGTAGAAGTCCCAACAGGGGATTACAGATAGAGAGGGAAACTTTGGGAGACCACTGTAAGTTAATGATCAGTTAAGAAAGCTATGGGAATGTCATGGAATGAAGCAGGCTTGCTTAATTATAAAGCCATAAGTAAAAGCACAAGATATGCCCCAGGTCATTAGGTGAAAGAAAAATGTTACCACCCTTCTACTGATTTGAAGAAGTGCCATGATAATCTTAATTTGACCTCATAGAGTGAGACACTCTCCTGCCCGATATGAAGGAGGAGCTAGTGATGTAAGCCTGACATCTACTTGAAGAAGGCAGTCTTTTCCCCCTCACTTTGATTATAAAATTTCACTTTCTTTTGATTATAAAATTGTAGCCCACTTAATCCTCGGGGCAGAGCCCCCTCGCCTGCCCGCTTGCATCTCTCACAAGCGTTCTATATTAATAAATCTACTTCTTGACTATCACTTTGCCTCTCACTAAATTCCTTCTGCACTGAGACACAAAGAACCTGAGCCTCAGTAAGTCCAGACACCAGCTGAGTGATTCTAATTAAAAGACCATGGGTTCGGGCTTCCCTGGTGGCGCAGTGGTTGGGAGTCCGCCTGCCGATGCAGAGGACGCGGGTTCGTGCCCCGGTCTGGGAAGATCCCACATGCCACGGAGCGGCTGGGCCCGTGAGCCATGGCCGCTGGGCCTGCGCGTCCGGAGCCTGTGCTCCGCAACGGGAGAGGCCACGGCAGTGAGAGGCCCGCGTAACACAAAAAAAAAAAAAAAAAAAAAAAAAAGACCATGGGTTCAAGTCCCAATCAGGGTTTCGGCTGGGTTGGAGTCCCAACATGTTGGTTCGAGTTCCAATCTGAGGTACATGGTTTCAATAGGGGTGAGCTCATTTATTTCTATACTTTAACCTCACTGCTCTTTGTTGCCTAATGTACAATATTTTAAAAAACATTCTTTCATATTGTCCAGTCTTTTAGTTGCTTCAAACAGGCAAGTATATTTGGTGTCTCTTACTCTATCTTGGCTGGATGTGGAAGTCTTCCTTTTACATAGTTTTATAAAAAGTAGTACTTATCTCTTTATTGTTGTGTGGTAAAGAATTTAACTTTGTCCCAAACTGGTCTGACTTTTATCCTTGATTTCTGAGAGATAATCTCTAAGCCCTTGGAATGTTATGCCTTCTAGGAGTGTCTGTGTTGTTCTCCTGTCCTTGGGTCATCAGATAGTCTAACAGTATGATTTGCGGGGGGCGCTGGCCATGCTAGGAACACTCACAATGTGATTTAGGGTGGGGCTTTGGGTCTTGTGTTATCAGTTGACCATTGGAGGGACTAAAGACTGAGATCAGTCATATGGACAATTAATCATGCCTACCTGATGGAGCTCCAATAAAATTCTAAACACTAAGCCTTGGGTGAGCTCCTGTGATTGACAATGCCCTGTCCTTGTCATCACACAACAATGCTAGAGAGTAATGCTGTCCTGACCCCACAGGAGAGGAAAATTGGAAGCTTCATGTTTGAAAGCCTCCTAGACTCTACTTTGTGTGCTTTTCTTTTGATGAATTTAATCCACGTATGTTCATTTTTGAGTTTCTTAAAGACCAAAGCAAAGAGAGAAGTGTGAGCTATTACAAGATACACAACATCCACAGAATAAAGCACTTTCTTTCCCACAAAAACTGAGATAGCAGAACAATGTGTACTATGAGTCCCCAGGAGGACAGTACCCATCATCTATAGAGTTTGTCACATTTCCCGCATTTACCATGAAATAAATTGTGATTCTAAAATTTTAGCAATTATTAAAATAAAGCTGTACTAGTTCTAAACAAAATGTGTTACTGTTGCAATTAATTCTTTGAGAAGAAAATATTTATTACAACCCATAAAATTTTAAAGATACTTATCAAAATTTAGGAATTTCCCTGAAAGAAAAAGAGAGCATGCTATAGCAGTGATATTGGTAGAGACAAAATCTGAGGAGATTAAAAAAAAATCACAAAAAGAACTAAAAAGAATAAATTACACAAATATTTGCTTATCCTAAGTCTCTAAGTTCTCTATTAATGAGTCAAATTTCCTTATATACTTGCAACTCTTAAATAGAAAAAGAACAAAAGACTAATGAGGTCCCTACATAGGGAACAAAACTGTAATGCAGGGAAAAATCTAGCATATTAAATGTAACTTTGTAGATTCACAAAATGCAAATTAGTATCATATGGAACACAACGGTAATGGCATAGGTAGTTAGGTTTTATGAGAAATGTCTGCCATTGCTATTCATATTTCCATCATGGTTAATATGAATAGATGAATGGAAGAGCTTAGTACCTGGCACATAGTATATACTTCATAAATGTTTGTTGCAATGAATGCTACTTTTTCTAACTCTTCTTCCATCATTTCTTTCAGAACAACTCTAGTTTGAGTAGGAGTGAGAGGGGAAGTATGGAAAACAGAGATTCCAAGGATGGTGAGAGAGAGAATTTGAGAGAGAGCGATAAAGAGACAGAACAAGAGAGAGAAGTGCATGACAGTAATATGTCTTCCATTACTCAGCACTGTCTAAATGTATATATAGATATAAATATCTATATTCTGACATGGGATATAACACATTTTGTATTCAGTCTGAAAAGTTGAAGCTCACTGACTTACTAATATATGCAAATTATTTGCATAAGGCATTATGTTGAGAGAAGAAATAAAACAAGATTCCCTTTTGTGGCCATCCAGGGGTGAATGTGCTAATGATGTTATCACTGTTGTTGGCATTACATGATTCAACTCACATGGTTGCACTTTATCTGGCCCTATAGGTACTTGAAAAGTACTCTCCTTGCATATATTACCATGATACATATCTTTTCTATCTTCCTCATATATTGAGAAATAATTTTTAGCCAAAAATAGTGAATTTTGAAAAATGAGTTCATGATTTGGTCAAAATCTGTCAGATAGTAGTAACACAATTGAATCACTGAACATTACAAACACACATCATAAAATCACACGTCAAACAAACAAGCCAGAGTCAGTTGACTAGCGGAGGTTAAATCCTTGCAACACATAGCAATGCAGGTCCTATGTTTGGTATCTGAACTTAAAAATGTTCTGGAGTATTACCAAGACTGTCTCATCAGAATTCATTTCCCCTGCCAAAACATTCCGTAAGTGTGGAAGAGATAAAACTGCAACACAGAAACATATGGGCAGAAGATAAAAGGAGATCAGTGAGCAGGAAAATATGTTTCTTAAAATCTGTGCTACAGTCATTTTTCTTCTCAGTTTTGTTGTTTGTTTTGCCATTGAATGCCCATAGCCAACATTAAGAACGTTTCTATACAACAGCAAGAGAATAAATTGATTCAGACCAAAAAGTCAGTTCAGTTAATAAAATAACAACAGCAGTAGCAACAAATGGAAATCAGGTTGTTTGGTATTTTATAATAAATTGGTTGATTTGTTTAAATGTTGTGTAGGTACAGACTAAATGACTAGTAACAAATGTAAGTTTTTCATTTCATATTTGCTTTACCTGTAATCACGTGTACTTTTAATATTCATGTTCCATTGTGCTTTGTGCAATGTTTACTGTTAAGAGTTTTTGCTTTCTTCAAGCAAAAGAAAAGTGGATACGTTTCCCTAAAGAGGAAAGTGCTGTTTGAAAAATGGTCTAGTGCTCTAACTAGGCAAGCTCCCATGAGTTAGTAAGATGGCATATAAATATTTGTCTCAGTATAACTTTTCCTAGATACATTTCTTTTCTGTAGTGCACCTAATATTAAAATCTTTGATTTAAACTGTTTCCATATTTGAATTTTTCCAAGAATAAAATTTTAATTCTGTTTATCTAAGCTGTTTTAAGATGTTACAAATGGTTGGACAAAGTCTCCAACCCATTGATTTGCTCTGGGGGTAGTACTTGTCTCAAGTCCAGATTATCCAAGACATCCTACTTAAACTATTTTGTCAGGTAGTGTCAATGCATTCTGAAATATTCTAGACATCCAAGTATCAATGAAATGAAGAATTAAAGAAGAACTGAATTAAATAAGCAAGAGCTTTAATGTAAATGTACACTGAAAAAGTCGCTAGTCATAAAATATGGAGATACTGGTTGAAAAAAATTAATAATTGCTCAAAGAAAAGCAAGCATGCACACCGATATTTTTTTTAATTCCACAAATAAATATGTAATTTGCATATTAGTGGTGCTTGTTGACTCTTCCATAGAAAATCGTAAAGAACATAACTGACACCTCATATGTGAATGGAGTTGGTCAGGCATGACCTTAAAATAAATTATCCTTGAAGGAAATTTTAGCTCTCAGAAACTTCGCTGAAGCTTGAGTGGTTAATGAGACTAAAAAAAAAAATAAAATAAAAAAAATAATGTAGTATTTCAAGAGAGGGAAAAAACTAGCAGAAAAAATAATTCCATTTCTTAGTGTTTGGTTTTCAATTTTCACAACCTCAGGTTCAACCAGCAACCTGAAAATTTAGAATGACCTGTCTTACGTATTGCGAAGGGCAGACACTCAAAACACACCTGTTGAATGAATGAACGGTTAAAGCATAAATACGTTAGAAACTAAGTATGCAATAAATCAGTTGGAAAAAAAAAACACTGTCTAATTTGTTCTTTGCAATTAGAACTTGAAATACAATTAATAATAGTTACTAGTCTGCCAATGAATATTTATTAGACTTTAGTCCAATCAATCCTAGAGATACTTTGAAATAGACAAGGTAAAACAGAAAATGTCTCCTTCCCTACCCTACCTCTTAAAATGTAAATACTGTACATGAAATGATATCAAAGAGGGATAAGAACTGAGCAGAGAGTTAAACCAGAATCATGTCTTGTAGAATAAGATGGTCTCTTTGAGGTGGTGACATTTAAGCTGGAATATAAATAAGGGGAAATTAGCCATGCAAAGATTGGGAGAACATCATGACAGGCAAAATAAAGTTAATGAAAAAGCCATTATGTTAGAATGTCTTTGATATGTGTCATCACACTGAGCAGAAAGTAGGCAAGTGTATCTAGAGGTTAGGGGGGATAATTTGTTAAAAGGTCAAAGAGGATGGCAGAGTTTAGATAATTTAAGGGCTCTTTAAGAAAGGAGATAGGTGGGTGATTTACATCAAGCAACTGAAGGAGTTTAAGAAAAATGTCATTAACATCATATACTTTAGAACATTATGTTATTTACATATTATATCTCTGAGTCGGGAGTACTTAGAGAATTCAAAGCTGGAAATAAAAACAGTTGAATCTTTGGCATACAGCTGTTTAAACCATGAATCTATAGGATTTAAACCTAGAAAGACAATGGGATAAAAGGGAGAGACACCAGAAAAAGGAGTCTTCAGAGAAAGCTGAGACACTGGTTCTAATCACAAAGTGCAGGAAATATTAGATGATTTTGATTTTTCATTTCCCTCTCAGTAATTTTTAAATTAGAAATTATAAAACAAAACTGTCATAGTGTACTTTAACTTACCTAGTGATTGTTTCTTTGGAAAGATAGGTCAGTAATCTTACTCTATATGTAATTTTATAGGAATTTCCAGTATTGTTGACTTTCAAGTGGGATTTTGCACATTTTTAAGCAGGATATTCAGAATCCCAAATCATTTTATTTTATTTTATTTTATTTTTAAACCCCTGCCTAAAGGATAAAAAGTCCTTATGGGGCTTCCCTGGTGGCGCAGTGGTTGAGAGTCCGCCTGCCGATGCAGGGGACACGGGTTCGTGCCCCGGTCTGGGAAGATCCCACATGCCGCGGAGCGGCTGGGCCCGTGAGCCATGGCCGCTGAGCCTGCGCGTCCGGAGCCTGTCCTCCGCAACGGGAGAGGCCACAACAGTGAGAGGCCCGCGTAACGCATAAAAAAAAAAAAAAAAAAAAAAAAAAAAGTCCTTATGAATCAAAGAATATTTATGGGAACTTGAATATCCATTTATTGCTGATTGATTCATTTATTTTGATGTAAAATCAAAAAATTTAAAAAATCTTCTAATTTAAGTTTGAAGTTTTTATTGATTGAGAAAATTGATTATTTAAGATAATATGGGGGGGGACAAGCCAATATTTCCAATTATTTAGGTGAATTGTTTAGAGAATTATCTAACTTAGACATACCAGATAGATTTGGTGAAGTAAGAAAGTACCTTAGAATTTAGGCTTATAGTATTTTTTTAAAAAGTCACTTAGAAGTTCAAATTGTCTGAGTAGGAAAAATTTAATTAATTAATTTTATGGCCAATTTTATCTAAACTACTAATTTTTAATTAAAATACATTTGGGACTTGAGTATTGGCCAGTGATAAAATTTCCAGATTGTTTGTGTGTGGAACCATGACATATGTCTTTGTCTACTATGATGGAATTGCTACATCATCCAAACATTCAAAGTATATTTTCCCCATGTCCAGTGGTTTAGTATAATTTAGAAATCACCTTGATAGTCAAAGCATGTTTTCATTTTGTATAATGGAATGGTCTAATTTGGAACTGAAATTATTCATTTGAACAACAATTTCTGAGCATGTACTTCATGCCAGTTTGGGTCACATTTGATCCTATTGATGACTACATTGGTTATTGTGCAACTAAAAATAAAATGAGGAGGCTGACTACACATACAGTATTCAAATACATATTCTATGTAAACAATCTTAGATAGATCTTTGGACATTTTAAAGTCTGTCATGAAATGTGGAGTTGTAAGAGAACTTTCGAGTTATCTAAACACTTTTCAAAACATACGGAGTTCTCTTCTACATCATCCTTCTTGCAGGTCTGCACATAGTTGTCCAGGCTTGAGTACTGGCAAATGGCAGAAACTTTCTTGCTAGAGTGGCCCATCCTGTTGCTCAGTAAATGAACATAGCTTGTGGCAATTTTACTCTTACTTTATTAATTTGATTCTAAGAGATTTTAGCTTGTTTTTAACTTTCCTTTGTTTTTTTTCCTCACACACATTGGAGTTATCTCCTTTTGAGGATCTTAGAATGTCAACTTTAGGTTGTAACTCTACAGAAATAGTAACTATAACTTTTCAATTTAATCATAATGTTAAAAATTTAAAAGAGTTCACAATTTTTTTACATTTTAGGCATTTTAATTTTGTGTATGATGTGGTTTTTCCTTACTTTTCATATTTGTAAAAGATGAGTAGTTTTATATATATATTCTAAAACATATTTGTATCTTTGTATTTGTATCAATGTCTGTAAAGTGACTGCATTTCTAAACTCCAAGGACGTGTAAACTAATTATTTAAATAATGTTTAAGTTTTTAAAAAGACCAGAATTGATTCAAACTTTCAAAAAAAAATTTTTTTAAACCACTCTTGCATTAGATTTCTGTCACTTACACTTTGCAAATGTTGGGATCATGCTGATTTTTTTTTTTTTAAATGAGGAAGCTCATTGGCTACATTGCTAAAGAGAAGATGAGCCTGCATGTGGAACAGATTATTTTTTATTCTTAATTTTATATTTTTGAGAATTAGACCAGATTTTTAAGCTCCCAAGGGTATATGCATTCTTATGTCGATAGTCATAAAAGAAACAGCTCTTTGCAACTTACATAAGTAGGTTTATTTACGTGTTTAGCATTCAGAGAATATGGGGCTATTGTGTACCAAAAAGCTATAATATTTTCATAGAAAGTTTAGTGTTTCTTCTTGCTGAGTACTGTAATTGATGTGATAAAAATAGCAGGTTTGGACTTCAGTCTATGTACTCAGAGGGAATTCTTCTGTTCAGTTACCTTGAATGAGGTTTGAACCCAGCATATTTATTGTCATGGTAATATAAAAAATGTTCATATTTCAGATTACCAAATTGTGAGAGGCAGAGCATTTTGCTGTATATCCATCTGTAAAATCATCAAGTAACTTAGAGAAGAAACAAACATGTACATCCAGATACTGCAACAGCTTTTCTACCATCTATTCTTGACACATTTTTGGGATGGGCAGGAAAGAAATGAATGGGATAATATAATATTTTAAATTAAGAACATCATAATTTATTTTCTAGATCATGACCTCAGTATTAACATAAGTGAGATGTATGATTTAGAAATGCTGATGTGGATCTCTATATTTCATTGCTTATTTTAGTGGTGTTACCTATGACTTTTCCTGAGGACAAAGTCAAGAGTTTTTTTAAAGTCAGTTATAACTTAATGCATTTTCTTTACAGTGTGTATATATATATTTTTTTCAAGCATTTCTTTTCTCTTTTTAAGCTTTTTATTTTATATTGGAGTATAGTTGATTAACAATGTTGTGTTAGTTTCAGGTGTATAGCAAAGTCATTCAGTTATATGTATACATGTGCCTATTCTTTTTCAAATTCTTTTCCCATTTAAGTTGTTACATAATACTGAGCAGAGTTCCCTGTGCTATACAGTTGCACCTTATTGGTTGTCCATTTTAAATATAGCAGTGTGTATATGTCAATCCCAAACTCCCTAACTATCCCTTCCCCCCCGGTAACCATAAGTTCATTCTCTAAGTCTGTAAGTCTATTCTAATTTTAATTTTTTACATGTAGTTGTCCAGTTTTCCCAGCACCATTTATTGAAGAGACTGTCTTTCCACCATTGTATAGTCTTGCCTCCTTTGTTCTAGATTAATTGACGGTAGGTGCATGGGTTTATTTCTGGGCTTTCTATCCTGTTCCATTCATCTATGTTTCTATTTCTGTGCCAGTACCACACTGTTTTGATGACTATAGCTTTGTAGTATGGTCTGGTGTCAGGGAGCCTGATTCCTCCAGCTCCATTTTTCTTTCTCAAGATTGTTTTGGCTATTCAGGGGCTCTTGTGTTTCCATACAAATTGTAAAATTTTTTGTTCTAATTCTGTGAAACATGCCATTGCTAATTTGATAGGGATTGCATTGAATCTGTAGATTGCTTAACACCACAAACAAAAATAAGCTCAAAATTGATTAAAGACCTAAATGTGAGACCAGACACTATAAAACTCTTAGAGGAAAACAGGCAGAAAAATCTCTGACATAAATCCCAGCAATATCTTTTTTGATCCATCTCCCAGAGTAATGGAAATAAAAACAAAAAAGAACCATATGGGACCTAAGTAAACTCAAAGCTTTTGCACAGCAAAGGAAACCATAAACAAAACAAAAAGACAACCCATAGAATGGGAGAAAAAATTGGGTTGGCCAAAAAGTTTGTTTGGGTTTTTCCATACAATGTTATCGAAAAACCTGAATGAACTTTTCGGCCAGCCCAATATATGCAAATGATGTGACCGATAAGGGATTAGTATCCAAAATTTACAAACAGCTCACGTGGCTTAAAATCATCAAAATAAACAGCCCAATCAAAGAATGGGCAGAAGACCTAAATAGACATTTCTCCAAAGCAGACATATAGATGGCCAAGAGGCACATGAAAAGATGTTCAACATTGCTAACTATTAGAGAAATGCAGATCAAAACTACAATGTGGTATCACCTCACACCAGTCAAAATGGCAATCCTCAAAAAATCCACAAACAATAAATGCTGGAGAGGGTGTAGAGAGAAGGGAACCCTCCTACACTGTTGATGGAAATGTAAATTGGTACAGCCACTATGGAGAACAGTATGGAGGTCCCTTAAAAAACTAAAAATAGAGATATCATATGATCCTGCAATCCCTCTCCTGGGAAAAACATGGTCTGAAAGGATACATGCACCGCAATGTTCATCACAGTGCTGTTTACAATAACCAAGACATGGAAGCAACCTAAATTTCCATCAACAGAGGAATGGATAAAGAAGAGGTGGTACAGATATACAATGGAATATTTCTCATCTATTAAAAAGAATGAAATAATGCCATTTGCAGCAACATGGATGGAACTAGAGATTCTCATACTGAGTGAAGTAAGTCAGACAGAGAAAGAGAAATACCGTATGATATCTCTTATCATACGGTATTGGTGTGGATCTATCATACGGTGTGGATCTAAAAAGAAATGATGCAAATGAACTTATTTACAAAACAGATACAGTGTGTATATTTTTAATGCAGATAAAATTCATGAGCCTATTTGATCTAGGGACTTTTAAAAATACTTTTATTGTTTTTTCTATATTTATTTTACTATTTTATCCTCTTGTCCAAATTATTTGTATTTATCAGTGTGATATTCTCTAAATCTATTTATTTAACTAGAATGTATGTGCGGGAATTTTGAAAAAATATTATTTCATATGTTTTCCCAACAGCAAAATCAAATATGAGAGATACAGACAATTTGTCATAGTATTGAAGAAGGTTTTAAAATAGTGTGTAGAAAGAAGCAATCAAAATAGTCTCAGGATGAAAAATATATTTCTAAAAATTAAAAAACATCTATTGTAAATGTAATCAATTCTGTTATCATATTAAAGATTGCTGACATCCTTAGGGGAGAGTGCAGCACACATCGCCACATTACTGCTGTTACTCAAGTAGCCTCTGTTTTGTCAAAAGCCTTTTAACTCTCATCAGCCATGGCTCAGAATCCCAAATCTCCCAGGCTTATCGATCTAACACCGACATGTTTTCTGGCAGTTGTATTTTGCAACTGTGTTATCATAGTTTGTCAAGTATATCCTACCTATAGTTATTGAGTCCTTCTGACTTGTATGATATAAAAGATCATTGTTTTCCAGTTGAATGTCAATCAGATATTTCACGTTTGGTGACCAATAACTTTTGAATCTTATCTGAAATAGAAATAAAACTTATTATATGTACTTGTCTATGTCTTTCTAACACCAGGTCTTTGCAACAGGGGTTTGCTCAGGATAAGATTCATCAGCAGGTCCATGCCTTTAAGCAAGAAGAATATTTCTGGACATTGGTACTTACTACCAATCTCAGTAATGCTCTTCTAACAACAGACCTCAGGGGAAGATCTGGTTATCCTTCTAATGTACATATGAGCAAACTGAATGTAGGTGAGGTTTAGTGAGTTCCCATGGATTTACAGCAAGGAGTTGATGGAGCTGTGATTCAGTGCATGCTGTTCTACCTAGAGGAAGCATCCTATGTTGCATCAGGTTTCACTTTCAGAGTCTGGAAGTTAGCCTGTCATAGGAGGGGCTTTGAAACCTGACTGGCTCCTTAGCTTAAGTTCCCACCATCATCCTCCTTCTGTTGAAATGGTTGTGTTGCTGTAAGAAAGCTTTTTTTGTTTTTCCTTAAGGGGAAAATAGAATGCCAGATTTGGCTATATAATTATGTGCATAATTTCAAGCCAACAAAGAACATTTAAAGCAGTGTCAGTGACACTGCCTGATAGATTTTATGCACAATTTTGACTTGGTGCATCAAGAAATATTGTGCACCTTCACTACTCTTGGGATCATAAACATCTTACAGCTTTTGCCCCTTTGTGTTCTCTGATTTCTGAAGTAGGAAAATCACTGCATTGCAGCCCTTCTTTCACATTAGCTATTGTTCACTGAGATTATGAAATAGAAATGTAGTAGGAGACATTGATTTTAAAATGCTAATTGACTTCAAGTATCTACTAAGAAGCCCAATTACCAAAATATCTTGACAAAGAAAGTAATAAAAACTGTAGTAGCTGTGGAATCCTAGGTATTTGACACTGATTAATTTGAACATTCCCAATTTAGTTTGGTGGGTATGGGTAAAGATAAGCTAGGGGCGAATTTCTTTATCCTCTCATTCTAAACCCTTATGAAGTAGGACTCTGTTTCAATTGTCCATACCTCCTGGTCCACTACACTTATCCTGGCTACTGTAATCTTTACAAAGTTAAAAAACTCATACTTCTAGGCTGATAGACCAATTTTAGTTATTTGGATATGGGGGGAGTGTATTTTAAAATATCAACTAGTTCCACAAATTAAAAAAAACTCATTTTCAATGCTTCCAAAAAATGACTCAAGAGATTACTAAAGAATGTCATCTCAAGAAGTGACATCTGGCGCTTCTCAAATCCTGATTTAAATGATCAAAGGAAAACTTATATAAAGGAGGATATTAACCATAAAAGACAGACCTTGAGAATTTCTTCCATATATAATGCAGATAGGATCAGATTGAAAGAAACAGCATGAATCTACTCACAACTGATCTTCCTGAGAAGATGGTGCTTGGCTACAGGATGTAAACAGAGCACAATCTGGCCAAAATGTCCTACATTTAGCATTTTATTTTTGGCAGGGTGTGTTTGGAAGCTGACACTAAAGACAGGTTAAAGTTAAAATAAAGGCCACTTTCCCTGGAACAGCACACTAGCATGTATCAGCAGCTGCATTAGGCTTTCCAAAAGCAACCTGATCCCCTTGAATAGAAAGCATCCCAGGTGCAAAGAATTTGCCTCTAAAGGCGTTGTACCAAGTGAAACTGAAAATGGCCCCATGATGTATCTATTAGTATGGAAGCTAGACCAAAGAGAAAAGTATCTTGAATACATAAATATCCTGGCACAGTGGCTTCCTAGACCTCAAGAAGAGATTAAATAAAGAAATCCTATTCCTAAAGTAGTAGAGCCCATGTTATCAGCCTCACTGGTGCCTGGATAACCGACCTGGTAATGGACTCTTAGAGTAACTAATCAACTAGCCATATAGGTCGAGGACGAAAAGCCATGAAAAGCGATGGAGGTCATTGGTACAGCGAGAAAGTTTGGTCTAATATATCCACAGTGAATTTGAGTTATATAAGCAGAGTACAGAGAATAATTCTCTTTTATTACCCCTGGAACATTACCAAATTTTGATTACATTGCTCTCACATATCTGAAGACTCAATACATCTGAATAGTCAACCCTGTAAGTCACATATTTTGGCCAAAATGTAATGAAACTGGAAATTAATAAGATAAAGATAGGAAACATTGCAACTCATACATATAAAAAATTCACTTTTAAAGATTCTTGTAAATGATAACTTATTTAGATAATTGAACTCAATGAAAGTAATACATATAATAATGTATGGGATATAGCCAAATCTATAATTAGAGTAAATAATCAGCTCTAAACAGTTTATTTCTTAAACATGAAATAAGTAAGTATTCAACTTAAAAATTACAGATATTATAAATATGGCTGGATTATAAAGGATAGAATTAATAAATAAATCCAGGAGCTGGATGAACTATAAAGGGCAGAAATAATAAATATATCTAGGAACATTGAAATGGCCAATATAAAACACACAAACAAATATTCTCTGTCAAGATTACTCAACAAAAAAGAAAAACACAATTCTGAGAATGAGAAAGAACTTAAGACCTCAAATAAAGAAGCAATGAAAAAACTATCTTTAAAAAAATATAATATTTACTGCTGGTACCATGGCGGAGCAGATACACCCCAAAGGTCCTTCCAGGACCAAAGTACATATAGATTGTGGATAAGTTACAGCAAATATATATTTTAAACTCTTCTAGACTTTCTAGAAAGCCTTGGGAATCCACCCTTTCCCCCCAAAAAGAATATGAAGCTGTAAACAAAAGAAGTACTGAGGTTTACACAGCATGAAAGATGGGTTTGTCTTTTGAGCAAAGGTCTACACCTGAACAAAAATGGAATTCTATGCTTTGTGCCCTTGGGTAGGAGTTGGGGTTGAATCCTAAACTCCTTTATACCCAGAACTCTGAAAGTGAAAAGCAGTCAATAGTGGTTCAGGAAAAAACCAAAATCCTTGCTGGAAGAGGACAAGATTTAGAACCTCAGGATTACCACAAAATATAGCTCATAATTTTAAAACAATGCCAAACACACAAAACCAAGCTGCTTGTTGGAATTCAAATGTTATAACCCCTTCAGAGATGAATTTCATACTTTTTATCAAAATTGCATATACATCTACCTTTTACTCATTCTACTTCTAGCATTCTATCTCTAGATACACTAGCAAAAATAAATAAAGACACATACATAGAATGTTGTGGCTTTATTTATAATAACTAAAGATTGACACTACCTCCATATTATCAGTATGGACTAGTGAAGTAAAATCTGGTTTATCTGTAAATGGATTATTATGAATATATAAAAAGGGTTGAGGAAGTTCTTTATATACTGGTCATGGAATAATTTCTAGGATACTCTTTTAAGAGGAAAAGGCAAAATTTTCATAGTATTCTTCATACAAAACATCTTTTATGTTTGAAAGAGAAATGTATGTGTCTGCATGTGTATAAATATGAATTTGATATGTGTATGCATATCTTGATTTGCTTATATTTTCTAAGAAAAATGACAGAATAAGCAAAAAGCTAATAAATATATAGCAATATGAGTGAGGAACTGATCGTGTGAGACTCCTATGGATTGAACTTGCTTTATCGCTTTAATTTTAGAATAATTTAAATATTTTATATAATTAAAACAAAAAAGGAAAATAAAGCAATGCCTAAAAATTGAAAGTGAGTAGAAAAAATGTGCATATCTAGTTTTCTCAGAACTAATTTTTTTTTTTTTTTTTTTTTTTTTTTTTTTTTTTTTGCAGTACGCGGGCTTCTCACTGTTGTGGCCTCTCCCATTGCGGAGCACAGGCTCCGGACGCGCAGGCTCAGCAGCCATGGCTCACGGGCCCAGCCGCTCCGCGGCATATGGGATCTTCCCAGACCGGGGCACGAACCCGCGTCCCCTGCATCGGCAGGCGGACTCTCAACCACTGCGCCACCAGGGAAGCCCAGAACTAATTTTTAAGTAAATATTTTTATAGGTAATTTTGCTGTCCTATCCAACACTCCATTTGCTAGAATTCATGTGATAAATTCCCAGACAATGAGGATTTTCTATAATCTTCATTTTATTGTAAAAAAAAAAATACACACAAAATGTCTTCCCCACAAGTTCATCATTCACTCATTCTTCCACTTAACAAAAAATTCCTGTGATCCAATTATACAGGACAGGAAAAAGTAGTCCAAGTACACTAAGTTATGGTAACTTCTTCACCTCACACTATATTTCTTGTTATTATTTCATTGTTTCTGAAATTCAAATGTCTGAGCCTTGCTCCTGGGAAGGGAACCAAGGATAATGCTAATTTCACAAAAATAGAAATTTCAGGATACAAAGCAAGCAACACGCTATAGAGGGTTTAAAAGTTTAATATGGTTAGATAGAAAGATATTATGAAGCTTTATATTACTAGTATTAATATTCAGCAATTATTGGAAGAATAGAATTCTTTTTCTTTTCTGCATTAGGATTTTAATTAATTTTATTTATTTATTTATTTATTTATTTTTGCGGTAAGCGGGCCTCTCCCCGCCGTGGAACACAGACTCGAGACGAGCAGGCTCAGCAGCCATGGCCCACGGGCCCAGCCACTCCGTGGCATGTGGGATCCTCCCGGACAGGGGAACGAACTGGCGTCCCCTGCATTTGCAGGCGGACTCCCAACCACTGCGCCACCAGGGAAGCCCTGATTAATTTTATTAACGCATGAAATTTACTAATAAGATATGATATTCAAAAATTATATTCAGAGATTTTTGCTGTCTTTTGATGCCTCTGAAATTATTAAACTGTGTCTTTTTCTTTGTAGGTAATAATTTTCTATATTATGGCTGTCTTCCCTACAAAAACTTCTCATTAAAAAATAGATTTAGGGCTTCCCTGGTGGCGCAGTGTTTCAGAGTCCGCCTGCCAATGCAGGGGACACGGGTTCGTGCCCCAGTCTGGGAAGATCCCACATGCTGCAGAGCGGCTGGGCCCATGAGCCGTGGCCGAAGAGCCTGCGCGTCTGGAGCCTGTGCTCTGCAACGGGAGAGGCCAGAACAGTGAGAGGCCCGTGTCCCACAAAAAAAAAAAAAAAAAAAAAAAAAGATTTGGAGAGATCGTAGGGAAGATGGAGGAAGAGTAAGACACGGAGATCACCTTCCTCCCCACAGATACACCAGAAATACATCTACACGTGGAACAACTCCTACAGAACACCTACTGAACGCTGACAGAAGACAGACCTCCCAAAAGGCAAGAAAGTCCCCATGTACCTGGGTAAGGCAAAAGAAAAAATAAACAGAGACAAAAGGATAGGGACGGGACCTGCACCAGTGGGAGGGAGCTGTTAAGGAGGAAAGGTTTCCACACACTAGGAAGCCCCTTCGCGGGTGGAGACTGCGGGTGCCGGAGGGGGAAGCTTCGGAGCCACGAAGAGAACACAGCAACAGGGGTGCTGAGAACAAAGCAGAGAGATTCCCGCATAGAAGATCAGGGCCAACCGGCACTCACCAGCCCGAGAGGCTTGTCTACTCACCCGCTGGGGTGGGCAGGGCTGGAGGCTGAGGCTTGGGCTTCGGTCGGAGCGCAGGGAGATGACTGGGGTTGGCGGAGTGAAAACAGCCTGCAGAGGGTTAGTGCTCCCCGGCTAGCCGGGAGGGAGTCCGGGGAAAAGTTCTGGGCCTGCTGAAGAGGCAAGAGACTTTTTCTTCCCTCTTTGTTTCCTGGTGCGCGAGGAGAAGGGATTAAGAGCACCGCTTAACGGAGCTAGAAAGATGGTCACGAGCCGCGGCCAAAAGCGCAAACCTCAGAGACGGGCATGAGCCGCTAAGGCTGCTGCTGCCGCCAACAAGAAGCCTGTGTGCGAGCACATGTCACTATCCACGCCTCCCTTCCGGGTAGCCTGTGCAGCCCGCCACTGCCAGGGTCCTGGGATCCAGGGAGAACTTCCCTGGGAGAACGCACGGCATGCCAGAGGCTGGTGCAACATCACGCCAGCCTCTGCCGCCGCAGGCTCGCCCGGCACTCCGTACCCCTCCCTTCCCCTGGCTTGAGTGACCCAGAGTCGCGGAAGCAGCTGATCCTTTAACACCGTCCTGTCTAAGCAAAGCACAGATGCCCTCTGGCAACCTACATGCAGAGGCGGGGCCAAATCCAAAGCTGAGCCCCCTGAGATGTGAGAACAAAGAAGAGAAAGGGAAATCTCTCCCAGCAGTCTCAGAAGCAGCGGATTAAAGCTCCACAATCAACTTGATGTACCCTGCATCTGTGGAAGATATAAATAGACAACGAATCATCCCAAATTGAGGAGGTGGACTTTGAGAGCAAGATTTATGATTTTTTCCCCTTTTCCTCTTATTGGGAGTGTGTATGCGTATGCTTCTGTGTGAGATTTTGTCTCTATATCTTTGCTTGCACCATTTGTCCTAGGGTTCTATCCGTCTATTTTTTATGCTTTGTTTTTTTTTTAATCTTTTAAAAAATTTTTTTTATTTTAATAACTTTATTTTATTTTATCTACTTTATTTTATTTTACATTATCTTCCTTTTTACTTTCTTTCTCCCTTTCTTTCTTTCTTTCTTTTCTTTTCTTTCTACTTCTTCTCACTTTTATTCTGAGCCGTGTGGATGAAAGGCTCTTGGTGCTGCACCCAGGAGTCAGTGCTCTGCCTCTGAGGTGGGAGAGCCAACTTCAGGACACTGGTCCACAAGAGACCGCCCAGCTCCACATAATATCAAATGGCAAAAACCTCCCAGAGATCTCCACCTCAACACCAGCACCCAGCTTCACTCAATGACCAGCAAGCTACAGTACTGGACACCCTATGCCAAACAACTAGCAAGACAGGAACACAACACCATCCATTAGCAGGGAGGCTGCCTAAAATCATAAGAAGTCCACAGGCACCCCAAAACACCCAACCAGACGTGGAACTGCCCACCAGAAAGACAAGATCCAGCCTCATCCACCAAAACACAGGCACTAGTCCCCTCCACTAGGAAGCCTACACAACC